>NC_073700.1:95902827-96189371 GCF_023634085.1 Falco cherrug | reverse complement strand
GCTGTATACCTTTACCTTAGCAAGACTTTTGTTGTGGTTTATCATAGTATTGCTATAGTCACTGAGAAGTGTGGGCTGTATGTGTGGACTACAAGATGATTAAGAAACTGTCTGGCTTGTCAGCCTCCAAGTGGGGTGGTAGTGGTTCAAAGCCTAACGTGGTCAGTTATGAGTTGTATTCCGAAAGGGTTGATACTGGAACATTATTTAATTGTTTTCATCAGTAGACTGCACAATGAGCTAGAACACACTTCAGCAAGTGTACAGGTGATTCCCAACTGAGGAGAGTGGCTAACGTAAGTGCAGGTAGGGCTGTTATTCAGAGGGACCTTGGCAGGTGGCAAGAAACAGGTGAACAGAAACCTTGTGATGTTCAGCAAAGGCAGATGCATTCCTGTATGTAGGATGGGATAACCACTTGCAGCAGCACAGACTGGGGACCAGCTGGCTGACAAGCAGAATTACAGAAAAGGACATAGGAGTCATGGTGGACATAAATCCACAGGACTTCTTTGTGAGGTGAAAGTTAACTGCATGCTAATCTGGGTGGATGAAGGTGGTTGTTTCCTTCTTTGCCACTCACAAAATAGTATCTGAGAAACTTTGTCCAGTTCTTCCCAGCCCCTTCCAGTACACGACAGATGTTGACAAACTGCTGCAAGTTCAGTGGAGGATAACCCAGGTGACTAGTGACTGGAACAGATGAGGAAATGCTGAGTGAGTTCAACTTGTTCAGCCGGGAGAGGAGAGTGAGGGGTGATCCTATTGCTGTCTACAACTATATAAAGTTAGATTGTAGAGAAGGTGGAGCCAGACTCTTCTCAGCAATGTGTGATGTAAGTCCAAACAAGACATAACAGTCACAAGTCATAGTAGGGGAAACTGCAACTGGATATAAGGTTAAAAAAAAATAATAAATGAAATCCGCCATGAACCTGGTTAAGTACTGGAGCAGGGCCCAGAGAGACTGAAATCTTCATACTTGGAGTGTTGACAAAACTTGGCTAGACGATGTCCTGAGCAACCCATTCTAACATTGAAGCTGGCCTTGCTTTGAGCAGAATGCTGAATTAGATGTTTCCTGCAACCTAAAATGATTCTGTGATTCTCTGGCTCATCTCAGTATAGTAATTTTGATAACCACAAAAAAGCCTGATTGTTGATTTTTGTCATGGCCATCCACTGCATGTATCTCTCTGTAGGCAAACAGTATTAGATGCAGGTAATACTTCAACATTCAACATGCATGGTGAAAAAAATATCATTATCAGTAACTGCATCATTAAATAAGCAAAAAGCCTTGCAAATCACTGGTCATTGTTAAAGATTCATATAGCTCGAATACTTTCCCAGGATTTTAACGACTGGTCTCTTCAATTAAAAAAAACACAACAAAACAAAATGCATCAAAGCACACAGAATGATCAAGTGCAGAAAAGTACAGTTGAAAATGGACATTCCTACTCATTTGAAAAAGTCACCTAATCAATGGGATCAGTAAAGTAATGTATAATCAAGTATCAGAGAGCGTTCAACAGCTTGCCTGTGCATAGAAGTCATGAATAGAATTTGATTGCTCCTGGACTGACATCTGGTCCTGAAATCAAAGTATTTTTTCAATAATTTTCTTTAAGCACCTTGACTTGTGTGTCAGCCACAACATTCTGTGAACTCTGAGCTGCTACTAGCAGTTAGCCTAAGGAAAGGTTTGCTGAAGCCTGTAGAGAAGTCTTCAAGAAGCAAACAAGAAGTGTGTTTGATATTGTATATAAAGTTCCTTTTCTTCAGAGCTAGAGCTCATAAAAACTTCTTAAGAACTAAAGAGTAACACTTAAATCTATCAAATCCAGGATTATCACTTGACAAAATATTTTGATTAATATTTGCTCTTTGGCCTGGATTGTTGCAGTATTTAAAAGCACCGTTGTAATGAAGAGCATCTTCTGTTGAAACCCTTTAAGTTTTTTGTTTAATGAAAGTCCTCTTGATAAATGCTGCTATTCCCAACCAATGGCTTTGGTGCGGCCTAGATAATCTTATGATATAGTAGATTATATATTATTTATGTCGCACTGTATCTTAACCTTGAACTTATCTCTCTGGCACCAATTCTGCTGATGCTTTGCATAATGCTGCCACTGACTTGTGTGACACTTTTGGATCCACATTAAATATAGGGTTGATACCAAAGGGACCTTATGTTATTTCTGTAAAACACTCTTTTCTGTACTGACTAGAGCAGGTAACAGCAACACAACCTGCTTTATTTGCTTTATTTGTTATACTAAGCAGCAGAGGTTTGGTTTGGTGTGTTGTATTTTGGTTTGTTGTTGTTGTTTTTTTTAGGTGGCCTGTTTTTCCAACATTGAAGTCAGAAAAACTTAACAGTAGTTTCAGTAGATGTTCGATCTATGAGATCTATTGACTGTCTAGTGTAAGCATTCTGATAGCTGTGGTGCTAAGGATTTGGAACTGAATGAATTTAGGGCAAGGAGTGTGCAGATGTGGTCACGAGTGGGGATTACTATTACTTCAGCGTATTCACCCTGAAGTCAGTCACTGGATGCAGGAGATATTTGCAGGGAAAATGATGTGTACAACAGGTATGGCTTTGAGAGGAAACCATTTTATAACAGGGACTTAGCAAGCTTGTGGCTGCCTGCCTTTTGCAAAGTAGTTATCAGAGTTTTTAGAAGACACTTTCAGATATGGAAGTGGGTATTAGTGGAGTATAAAATTTGACATTAGGAGATGCCTTTTTGCCTCTGAAAGCCACATCTCAATGAGATTTTAACTTTATCATACCTTAACTTTATTGTGAACTTATCTAGCAAATGTTAACACTGTACTTAGGGGTTTGTTTAGTCAAAATCAGAATGTTTCTCCTCAATATTGGAAGTATGAGCATGCACATATAGGTGGTTTGGCATTTATTTCTGAACTGAAAAGTAAAATGCAGCAGTCTGTCTTCAGTGTTCAGGCTTTGAAGGGCAGAGAAGCCTCTTTTTATGAAGAGAAAAATACTTTTTTTGGCTATTATGATTATATTGTTACAGAAAAGCATCATAAAATGAAATGTAGGGTTTTGTTAAATGCTAAAGCACTTTTTTAATGCTACCAGAAGTTCTTTCTTGTTGTTCTTTAAATACGTTATTACTCTCCAGTTTTAGCTTTCTTGTGGAATTAATTCTTTGCAACCTTATTTGTTTCATTCTATTAAATTCATCTAGACTCCTCCATAACATGAACTGAAAGAAGACCCCAAGGGGCATGAACTTACTTTTGGCTGCTATTTTTACCCTATTGGAGACTATGTGAGTGAAGTACAGTGTTATGTACTGAGAATGAAATCTGTCAAACAGTTTGGAAAAACGTGGCTAATTTAGCAGTGTTAGATAAAACAACTCCTTTTGCTTTTTCCTCTGAGAGTAATAGCCTCTATTTTCAGCACAATTGGCCTTTGGCAACTGTTGGTAACATGGGAGGGTATTTTTGGAAGAGGAAGGAAATAAAAAAGGATTAAACCACAGGGAATTGCAAAGGAGACAGAATGCCGAAGAACACCACCACTAAGGAAGAAACAGATTTACAGCAAGGTCCTAGACTATAGATTTTTATTTTTCATGCATTACTTACATGGGTTCAAAACAGGTCAGTCAGACATAGAAATGCATGCTTTATTTTACATATGTACTCATAGATAACAGATATGAAAAGACATGTGTCTATACACAAGCATTCAGAGAATTTACACGAGTGTGCTGTAAGAATTTACTTTAGTCTTTAAAAGAACAGACTGTCATGTAGTTTTGCATCCTGTTTCTCTCTTCATATTCACCATCGGAACAACCTTTAAAAGAGAATTTCATATTCATCTGAATCCTTGTTTACATAGGACATACAAGTGCACTTGGCCACTCAGGGAAACTTCTAACTGTTCACCAAGAACTGGCATATCCCAAGAAGTAAATGTATGTAGACTACTGTTTCCAATCTGGTCATTGACTTATTTATGTTTTTTTTTAATAACCATACCATGTTTAATACTTAGAATAATGAATATGCTTATAGAAAGAACCATCTGCTTCTAGATGTTCTGCAAGTTGCAAAAGGCTATGTTATTATTTGTCCCATAAAGTATTTATTGCAAAATATTTCTTAACTTACCAATTAAACAGTAATAAGAAGTGACTGTCAAGCTGATTATTAATAGTTTTCAACAATCTATACCAGGAAATTCATGTAGTACATTGTCCTTAGGGAGGGAGGAATTGGATTGAATAAGGCAAATTCTAGAAATATTTCTTGAAAGCCAGTTTGACAGAAGTTAATTTATTATTTGCCATGAACTTCAGCACTGAAAAATAGCAGCTTTTTCATTTGTAGCCATATTTTAATTCTGTTTTGAGGTTACCCAAAAGACATCTTAGGAACTTCTGCTATTCTTGCACATTAAAGAGCAGATCTTGTGCTGGTCATTTTGTAGTTGTGTTTTACTGCATAGGTACATCGTGAAGATATTTTTATTAGTTGGTCCTATCTTCATTAGTACATAGTGATGTTAAAGGCAAAATCTGTCCAAATGTTGGTTATTAGTAGTCTTCCAATCAAAATTAAAAATGTCTCACTAAGTCTTTCTGTAAATGATGATAAAGGACATGTAGATGCCAGATAAGCTTGGATCCTTCATATTACTTTCATGTTAACGTTAAGCTTTTGTAAAAGTTGTAAGGGTCTCCCAATAAAAACAAAACCAAACCCCAAACCCCAGAAACCAACCATAAAACATGGGGAGACATCTTTTTCAGGCTTTTTGCTTTTTGGTTTTCTTTTATTCGTTATCAGAAGCAAGGCATCCTACCTAATTAGTCAACAGCACCTGAGTGTCTCCAAGTGTGTAAGTTGCTCCTGCAGTTCAACTGATCAGTTTCTTGCCATCTTGATTTACTAGTAGGTCTTAGGCCTTTTTCCTTAAGATTACTCATTCTGCAAGGCATTCTGCAAGTTTGTAAGTTTCTTACAAACAAATGGCTTTGTAGAGTTGGGCCCATTTTCAAAGAAGATGAACCTGCATGGTGGCCCAGTGCTAGCAGCTCTGAGAAACACTGGCTTTTTCCACGTTCACTCTCCTCAACCGAAGTTAACCATGTTAATGACTGACTTTGGTATCAGTATCGTATATTTAGGGAATCTATGTCTTAGTTTACAAGTTCAGAGCAGTATGCCCTCATAATGGTATTGTGTATTGACAGGTTATTCTACAGCATTTGCGCAATTGCCACTTGCCTTTATTGTGGATAAAAGGCATTTTTACAATGTAAATATTTAATATGTAATAACAATAAAGAATTACATAGTTGAAGCAAATTAAAACTAATTTTTGCTATCATGAGTGACTGACATATCTTAAATTTGGACAGGACCATCATGACTTAAACCAGACTACTCTGTTTAGTGACTAGAGGCAGAATTATTGTCTTCAGTAAGAGATAATGATGTTCAGTATCATTAGAGCAGAGCTGGTGTTCAGTACGAAATCGTGGTATAGGGAGGTGAAGTGATATTTGCATATGCCCTTCACCAAAATCTGCTGACAGTGACCTGCCATTTCTAGCAATTAAAATAAATTCAAAATAACGATCATTATGAATTGTAATGTTTCTGATGAGTTCTAGCTATCTGTCGCAATTTTGTTGGATGGAAATGCATTGATGTCCGATCTGGTCTCTATGCCTGATTTGGAAATACCTGAGCCTGATTTTGAAACTTGATGATGGCTTAGCAAAGTTTCTCTTGATTAGCAGAAGTAAATTTTGTCCCCAAAATAGCCTGTAAACTGGTTTTTGCTGCTTATTAGAGACTGTCCTAGCAGTTAACTTCCCAGGGCTTTGCCTGAGGCTGAAGTGGTTTCTAACAATCCATCATTAACTTCTATGACAACCACGGATAGGTTGGCATTGTCAGAGTTAGTCATGATGTACTGTAGGCCTCTTACTGTCATTCTAAAAATGCAGTGACACCCAGTTTTGCACTACCGCTAAGTGACTGGGTATGAGAATGAATGTGGAACTGATTTATTTGACATACTTTTGCAGGCAACTTTGTGCTGTATTTGTTCAAGCTCCTCAACGTCTTTAAGTGTCTAGTAGTGGAATTGTCTGTTCTTCAGTGTCATGTCTTGCACGCATCACAAGTACTCCCATTTTTACCCACAGCCATGTGCAAATCACTAGAGGGAAGGACAGAATCTGCAAACAAACCTGATGAAATGGAAACAATCATAAGTATAGGACAAATTGTTGATCTCCTATTGAGAAGAAAATACACATATGCAGCTTTAGCTTCTGAAATTTAAAATCCATTTTTAAGCACGTGCTGCTAATAACATTTCAAATAAATTTCTCCAGCTGCTAGTAACTTGTACATTGACTTTGTTCTATGTTGTAGCCTGGACAGGGGGTTAGCACCACATACCTGAGAACTCCCTCTTTTCTCTGGAATGAGTTCGTAAGAAAACTCCAGTGTCCTTATTTCCAGACCTCCCTCCAAACTTTAAACACAATACATCTGGTAATCCAGATGTTTATATTGCTAATAGGTAACTATGTTTCCAATGCAGTAAATCACATGATATCATGTAAAAAAGATGGATCTGGTGTCAATCATTTGAATGGGAATCTTGCCTGGGAAAATGTCTTCATAACTGTATTTGTAACTGTGACTTACTATCTTTTACTTCTCTATTGATTAGGAAGGAAGCCTATATTTTCCTAGACTAACTTTATTATGAAATAAGAAGAATGTTAACACACAATTTTAAGAAAAAAATATTAGTTTCTGTGAATAAATGTTCATATTTCAAGTTGAGAATTTTGTAGGGGCAGAAATCCTACTACTTCTGTTTCTATATTTAGGCATGACTGATAGGCAGAGGTTGCCTTTCTACTCTGCTAGGATGCAGAACTTTGTAGTTATTGTTTGGGCCAGTCATGTATGCTGACAGAAAATACATGAATGATAAAGAAGCTCTCACCTGATAAACTGAAGAACAAAGCATGCATTTGGGGAAAACAGAACACTTCAAGGGCAAACTGAAATACAGCTTCAAGTGATGTGCAACTGATGTCAATTAAGTGGACATTATAAAGAGTACACAGATTCATGATGATATATAACACCATAAATCAGAAATATCTTCCCTGAAAGAGCCAGAACTAAAGCAGGTGTAAAGAGGTGGCCTTGAAGGCAGCCAAAAATTCAACAGGCAACATTTTCCTATATGTGTATGTAATGAGTGCTGAAAAATTGACTGCTTATCCACTGGAATTTTTAGCCATACTTGTAAACCATAGTGCATGAAATTGCCAGTTACAAATCACCTTAAATTTCAAAATGCACACAACAATTATATATGGAATCAAAGAACTTGAAAAGAACCTTGAGATGTCATCTAATCCATTCCTTTGTTCTCAACAAGGATCAAGACAACTTGCAATCATTCCTGAACGATGTTTATCTAATCTTTTTTTAAGACCCAAACTTCTCCAGTTAGAGATTCCATAAAGTCTTAGGAAATCTATACAATATGTAACCATCCTTGCTGCCACAAAATTGTGGAGGGTGCGCGTGTTTGGTTGGTTATTTTTGTGGGGTTCTTTTTTGGGTGGGGAGTGGGTCCCACTTTTACTGTAATTTAAATTCTTCACTTACCCTATCTGCAATTAGAACAAGAAGACCAATTTATTCTCATTCCTTTCAGCTATGCTTCTTACTATGCTTCTCTTCAGTCTTCTCTGGTCTAGAATAACTAACTACTATTCCTTCACTTTTTCCATATAGATCATATTTTGCAGGCTTCTCACTTTCTTATTGATCTCTTCTGGACTTTGTCCAACTGGAACGTGTAATACTCAGCTGAGATCTTACCGGTTTCACAATAAGCAAGATGATTACTGTGTATGACTTGCCAACAATACTCTTATTTATGCATGTCGAGACAGTGTTTAAAAGCACCACATTCTTGCCTTATGCTAGCTTGTAATCCATAGTCATTGACATCCTCTCCACCCCTTCTGTGAAACACCGTTACTAATCCACTTTTTCTTTCCTCTATTTGCACGGTTTGATTATTTTTATAAACAGTTATCTTTATTGATTAGTATCTTATATTTTTAAATAACTTCTTCAGCTTGCCCATATTTTTGAACAGCAACCATGCTTCAGGCGTGCTTAAATCTCTTCTACACTGATGTCATTTGCATGTTTAACGAGCATACTTCTTATTGCTTCATACAAATTTGATTAATGATAGTCTTCAGTAGTATGGGAACAAGACAGTCTCTTGTGGAGTTTTGTCTTGCTTTGCTTTCTGGTTTAGTGCTGATCCACTAATAAGTATTCAGAGCATGGTTTTCTGTCATATATACATGTGTTTTTAAGAGTTTCATTTAACTCTTATTTTTTTTTAGCCACATAGTATAAAAATGTTATGTGAGAAAGTGTCAAAAATCCTGCTAATGGCCAAATGATGTTTGCTGGTTCTTCCTATCTTGCTCTATATTCAGACATTTCTATCTACATGAATACATATACATTAAGTTAGTAGTATGCATCTATACAGAAGTAACATTAAAACAGGGAAGGTGGTATTCCAAGCAGAGCTTTCTGCTCAGAGGGGCCTTCTGGAATTGCTTTGCCGGTTGGCAAAGCAGTTCTGATAGCATATTAGAAATTCTGTTTTATTTTTCCAAGGAGTAAGGCAAGATAGTTGAAGTTCACATCATACTGCTGTGTGAAGTGGGGGTAGCAATCTGATAAATAACAGCAGTGTCATTTTCGTGAGAGTGAGATCTCTCTGTTCATTTTTCTGTGTGCATTTGGAACTCTTGATTGAACAAAAGACTGAAAAGTTATGGATTAGGTCTAGAAACAGTATCCTTTTTAATAAACGAAGCTAAAGATACATAATCAATAGAAAATTTATAAAGCTCTCTTTAAAAAATCTTGGAACAGTTTTAACAAATAGAAAGTAAAATAGCTGGTTGTGCAGAAAGACAGTGTCTGAGAGAAAGAAGTATGACTGGTTAGAGACCTTTGTATCTGTAGAAATAGTACAGCTTGCTCCCTGCACATATTGACCGTGTGGTGTCATAGGCTTCAAGTAGTGTTGGGTTGACATAGAACCATAGAATTCGTTAGGTTGGAAAAGACCTTCAATATGATTTGAGTCCAATCACTAACCTATCACTGCCAAGCCCACCACTAAGCCATGTCCCTAAGTGCCACATCTACAGGTCTTTCAAACACCTCCAGGGATGGTGACTCAACCACTTCCCTGGGCAGCCTGTTCCAATGCTTGACAATCCTTTTGGTGAAGAAATTTTTCCTAATATCCAATCTAAACCTCCACTGGCACAACTTGAGGACATTTCCCCTTGTCCTATTGCTTGTTACCTGGAAGAGACCGACAGCCACCTAGCTACAACCTCCTTTCAGGTAGTTGTAAAGAGTGGTAAGATTGCATGGTTGCATGTGTACAGCTGCTCAAAAGTAGCCCCAGGGAGGGGTCATTTGGCCATGTCTGTGGTCTCCTTGTGGCTGCTGACCCACTCAGGGGTTGCTGCTTGGCTTCTCTGGGGGTATTCCAAGGGAACACACGTATGGCCCATACACCTGCCCCCAGATACTTGTAAACTCACTACAAGTGCATGTATTTGCCATTTGCCTGCATCCTACAGTCTGATCTTGGTCTAGGAGCCTCTACATATACCCTCTGTATTTGTAACGATACATTACTGTAGCTGGGCAGGGGAGGCTTCCTGAGCCATTTTGCAAGGAAAAATGGGGCTTGTAAGTTCATACTCCATGGAGTGTCTTAATAAATGTTGGAAAGGTGGAGCTGTACCCATAGAATTATGCCTCCTTCAAGCCATTTCATAGGTATCTAAATGCAGGCAACATCTTCACATCCATGTGTCCCTCACTAGAGTTTCTGTTCTAGATGTGCTATAGTTTGTACAGATTTCTGTTAAATCAACATACAACATAGAGTAGAAAGTGTAAAATGAGAAAGAGAGGGAGTTCATAAAATCTCTATAACATTTTTGTGAAATATACAGTGACATTATTTGCAATAGATAGCTATAGTTACAAAATCCATTATTCATATCCCTGTTCATTGAAGTAGTACTTAACCAGGCACCAAATATTTATGAGTTTTTCTAATCTAGTACTTTTTGAGGCATAAATACTACCATGTCCTTTCAAAATGAATGTCATAGCAGGGAACCGGTCCAATGATCAATATTTATTTGGGAGAAATGGTTCCAAAAGTGCAAAATGACTTTTATAACAACTGTGATCAAGATAGGAGTGCTCTTGCTTATGTGGTGCTATCAATTTTAGAAATTAAACACAAGATTTATAAAACCTAAGTCTTTCTAGATGCAGAATATAATTTTGCTGCTGTTCTAAAGTGTAGCAAAGGTAGTAACATGAGTTAAGTTCCCCGCTAGTAGTAGTACTATGTAGGTAATATAAATACTGGGCTATTGTCTGGCTTCACATAGTATGCAGCTGTGTAAATCAAGTTGTTTATAAGGTACTTTTTACACAGAACCAGATTTCCTTTTCTGCTACAGACAGGGATGCAGTTTGGTAAAAGTAACTTGGCTGTACCAGGTGATGGGTGATGGTGTGAGGGGCGGATTTTCCTGTGGATGCATTGAGATGGCACTGGAAAAATCTGCTGCTGTTTCCTCTCCATCAACACTCTCTCTGAAGAGGAGATTATCTACGGGCAGGGGGGGTTGTATGTTTAAAAGGTATGTTGACTTTTTTCCTTTTCCTAGTCATGTGATCATGTCTCATATATATTCTAGTCATGTAGACTCATTTCAGATTTGATGTGTAACAAATTGTAGGGAAATTCAGCAATGCACTTTGAGCTGTCTGATGTCGTTCAGGAAGAACTGAAGTTGTAGGATAGGATCGTATTTCTGAAACTTGCAATACTGCTGAAGTAGTGTGCAGTTATATCCTGGTGATTAAACCCTAATATTGAGAGAAGGAAGTGATGTTGTTGGGGATCCCATATCAAACTGTGTTATTTTTGAATGGCAGAATCCCTGGTGTGAGCGTATCTAGTCTTTAATATTATTGATTATCATTATTTTTATTTTTAGAAGTGTAATTTCTTTCCATGCTACAGCAAAACCCAATTTTGAGACTTCAGTGCTTCTTTCAAAGTAGAATTAAACTAAAATTTCCCACTACACAATTTGCTATGAAGTTGCAGAGATTTATATTTGGTAAGAACTAGCCTTTACGTGATGCTTAAAAGACAGCTTTTTTTGCCTTTGATCCATGTCTGTATTCCCTAGACTCATCCACAAGGGGGACATAGTTCTAAACAAATATACAACTCATGGGTTTTTTTGAATATGCACATTTCTAACCCTTCTTAATTTAAATGATTCTCTTGGAATGCCTTGGGACAACCTCAAAACTGTGCAGGCTGTCACTGAAGAAACTCTTTGATAGGAAGACAGAAAAATGCATTGGTTTTGGTTTGTTTCCTTTCAGGGATTTTTTTTTTTTTTTTTTTTTTTTTTTTTTTTTTGTTTACAGATGGAGATGTGAAATACAGTGGTGGAAAATACTTTGCTCACCTGAGTGTCATCATTGACTTCAGATTACTGATGTATATGCACATGCTGAAGAGATCATTATGATTATTTTTGTTGAGAACATTATTTCAGCCTTCTTAACAATGGATTGACATTTCTCCATTTGCTTCAGACATAGCTGAAGCTACTGGCAATAAATCTAGAGGCTGTGGTAATGAGCATTCCCTCCTCCCTATGTCTGTCTATCTTCTTTCCTAGTAATTAGTACTGTGTGAAACAAAGATTTGAATTAGAGGAAAACAATTTATGGGTTTATTTAACAACTTGGCTTGACTTCCATAATCTAGAAATAGTTCTCATTTTGCATTACAGCTATGGTCTAGGGCTCGTAACAAAATGAGACTTGTAACTGGGGCTGAGTTCACTGCTCGTTCCACTGTTCTTTTGAACCTTCTGGTATTAAAAAGCAATCCTACAGGCAAGCAGACCTTCCTGAAAGGGAGGGAAGGCAAGCTAGGAACGGTGTCCCATTTCATGACAAATTTGGAGTGGAACACTTCACTTCCAGTTGTCTGGATAAGTTTGCATTTTGGGAAGAGAATTTGGTGTTTGGTTGAGCAGAATTGCCTTGGCTACTGACTAAGGAAAGGAAACTCTTGCTGTGGCCTGTTTCTTCAGCCACTAACAAGCTCTGGTTTTTCTTACACAGTGCTAATAACAAATATCTCTGTATGCTTGGTATTTAAAGTGTCATCCTGCTTACATAGATATCCAGTATCAGAAAATGAAAGAGCAAGATATCATCTGTCTTTTCACCTAGCTGTAAATATTATATTGATGAACATTATTTTCCAGAATAAAATACTGTGAATTTACCTAAAATTACTCCCAATGCCCACTCAGATGACTCAGACATCGTATCATTCATTGGAGACCAAATTAGATTGTCATAAATAATGTGTTTCACATTTATGTTTATTTCTCAGCATATTATTTGAAATTGTTCTTGTGAATGACATTTTTTTTCCTCTGTATAGTTGAAGCTTGCTTTATTAGTTAATTTTCTACTTAAGAATCCAGAATGTCTAAATACAGAGTTTTTAATGATCCTTAGCAGGAAAAAAATGGTATTTAGAGATTTCTAGCCATGTGCGATTTCATAAGATTATATAGCCCAATGCTTAAGTTCTGGAAGCACCAAGTCTGTCTAGAAATGACACCACCTTGGCAAAGGTTTGTTAAACTTTTTCCCAAAATTCCTATAGGCTAAAATCCATAGAACCCTGAGTATATTTTTTAATCCTTTGTAATCCTTGCAGTTAAAAAGGTTTTCCCAGTAGCTAACCTAAACCCTATCTGCTCAATATTTAGCTAATCTTTTATTGTCCTTCTCCCCACCAGACATGGGAATGACTGGTTGCCTTTCTCTTCAAAGCAACCCTTTGGGTTCTGTCATTGTGTCTTTTCTCCTGTGATCGTCTTTAGTTTTCTTTCCTCACAGATGTTATGTTTCATGTAGCTCCTCTCTGCTCTCTCATTTGGCTTCATCCTTCTCAAATGTGAATGCAGCATTGCAACTGAAATCTCAACAGTACTGAACAGAATAAATAATTACCATCATTATCTTGCATAGGGTGTTTCTGTTAATACATCTCAAAGTGATCTGCCTTTATGTATCATCCTAGAAATGAGTCAATGGTCTGTGATCCTTTAATGCTACAGGTCCTTTTCTTCAGAACATTTGCCTATTGCTTACCCCAGTTTCTCAATTTTGCACTTGTTTTATCCTTAATAAATGCAGTACTTTGCATTTGTCTTTACAGATTATTTTTTTTTCCTTGCTGACATTGGATTATCTTTTATTTCTTTCAAAGTAACAGCAAACGTTTCCAGCTTGGTGTCATCTGTATGTTTTGTGTGTGCTCTCTACTGCTTGACCTAACTTCTTGATGAAAATAATTAAAGTGGGCTTCTTCAGGGTCTGAGCTGAAATGCTCTCCCAGCTTGACGCAGAACTGCTGACAAATAACCCGTGTTTTAATTTTGACCCTTTATTACCAACAGTAAGCACTCTGCGGCATGAACAATTTCAAGTTGGCAGCAGCAAATTTTCAGTTTGTCATCTGTGACACCTTGTACAATCTTTCAAGGCAGTTTTCTGTATGAAGATACATTTTATAGTCAAACAGAATGACTCGATCGAACTCTCCATCATCAATGGTTGGTTTGTTTTGAAAAAGCATCACTGGCAATCTGAAGATGATAAGCCATCCTAGATGTTCCTCAAGGGATTATGTTTGCCACATGTCTGCATAAAGTGGAGATTTGACTTATTCAAATGATTCTCCTATCCCACATTCGAAAGAGACTTCCACCACTTCTGTTTTTCTGGCTCGATGATGGAGGCAGTTACAATGGGAAGAGCAGAGGAACATCTCTGCCAGGTCAGGCAATGTGCTCTGCTAGCCTGCTCTCCTGTGTCCAAGAGTGGTCAGTAGCAGTGCCTCAGTAAAAGCACAAGACCAAAGCAAGCATACAGTAATGGTGGTTATTTCTCACCTCTTTTTCCCAGGAAATCTCTCAGCTTCCAATGGGTTATGGTCTCAAGAGCTTTCTTAAGCAGCAGGAATATCTTTGTATCGAAAATTATTCCTGCTTTTGTGCAGCTGATTTGCTAGACTCAAACCCACAGTCTCACATTTATCAGAACTAATTTTTGATCATTTTGCTTCAGTCTTTGCCAGACTGATCAGAACAAAAGGTAGAATAGAATGCAGAAGTTTGACATTTCCAAAGTAGGCAGTGTTAAAAATACTGCCTCCCTGCGAATCTCTGCTCTATGCACTACATATGGCAGTCTCAAACTTTGCCTATTGATCTGGCCTGACTCAGAGACACAATATTGATGAGCAGAATACAAAATATATTCCCCCATATATGGCAGCTGCACCAGTAATTACACTCCCTTTCATCAAAATATATCTGAATACTGTCACTGTAAATCCTGATTCATTGTTAAATAATTTCCTTGTTACTGCTGCTGTTCCCCCCCCACCTTTTAGCAAGCTATATAGGGAGTAGTTTTTACTGGATCGGTTTCAGACACCCCTTTGAACTTGCTTTTCCTCAGTTCCAGGTCCTTTTGAAGAGAATGTGTCATGTATTTCATACTGAATTTAACATGCAAGTTTGAACTATCTGTGAAGAATTTTTTTTTTTTATTTTTCCTTCCTCCTCTAGAGAATTAGTAGTGAGACAGGGTGGCAAAGGCTCATCTGTAGCTGCTCCCACCATTACAACCACCTTGGCAGAATCCTCCTTGCAGAGCTACCATCAGGCAAAGGGAAGCACTGTTTTCTAGCTATATGCTATATCTGACTGATGTAGCCTAAAGTAAATCCCAATATTTTGCAGGTATTGCTTTGCTGGTGGGGATGTGGGGGTTGGTTTTGGTTTTTTTTGTTTATTCCCTTGTATTTTTCCCTGCAGGCTCATAGCTCATAAACTTATCCTAGCACAAGTTTATAATAAGGACCTGGTATAAAACTCCCCATGTTGACTACAAAATTACTTTCAGGTTATTGCATCTAATCAATTTTTTTGCTTGTTAGTTTTCTGCTGGATTAGCTAATCGAACAGGCCCACTGAGGGGTCAGAGAAGTGGGAGAGAGAAAAAAAATGGAAGGGAAGCAAAGTGTGACAGGGGAGAAAGGGAGGGAGCTGCCTGCTCCTATACCTGCTTGTGGTGGCAATAAAACTAAATGGGCTTTGCAATCTTGTCAAACTGCACCCTAAAATATGCTGATTTACATGTTGGTTTTCCCAGTCACTGGAAATAATGATCTTCCAGGGAATATTAAGCCACAGTGAACTTTAAGCCAATTTACTTCTGAATGAGAGCATTCCCACAGGTATTTAATTTCTTTAGCTTCTGCACGTTAATTTCATGCCTTTAAACTCGTAACTTCTCAGTGGTTCCCCACGTAGATATGTCCCAGCTATGTTATTGTTTCCATTATTTTGAATTTAAAAATAAAGAGGAATCTGCAAAATGCAAATGGAGCTAGCTTGAAAAGTTTGCAGCACTTACCACACATCTTCCCCAGTGTCTAGGTGCCGTGTCTAAATTGAAATCTTAACGCAGTGTTGGCAGATCACTGCCATCACACTTTCTCTAGACAGATGTCGATTTCTGCTCAGCACAGATGTGCATTACAATATCCACATAGGTTATTCTGACCTGATGCCATGCACCCTTTTTTACAATAGCATTCCAAGGCAAGTTACTCTCAAGATAACATGACAACAGCACTCAAAAGGCGGTGCTCGCCAGAGGTGTGTATCGTGCTCCTTCTCGGCTTCTCTGCAGTGTACCGGAGTGGAAGGAGGTGGGGGGGTGGCAGCGGGTACTGAACCATGGAGTCAGATTTGACAGCTTCAGAAGCAAGAAGCTTAAGCTTTGAGACAAAGCTCTGTATGCTGGCCATCTGGGAGGCAGCTCCTTTTGCTTGGCTTTGGCGGTGGGTGTTGCCACTCTGACTGCTAGGGCATGGTCTGCTGCCTGCAAGAGTGTGCGGGCTCTTCATCTGCTATTAGGTTGCGACTATCTGCTTGCTACCATATGGCTGCATTAAAAAGAGACAGAGAGGAGAGTAAGCTGTAAAGCAACTGTAAAAATTCTGTTCAATGCTATTCCATGGTGAGAGGACTGCTGGCTCACCCTCCTCTTCCCCCAAGTCATTACAGTTATGGGTTTAAATAGATACACCTGCATCCATTCAGCCCCTATAATTTCCCCACTTTGCTGCTCGAAGGAGAGACGCTTCTCTGCTTGATGCTCTGAATCCTGTACAATTCAGGGTGCTCAGATAAATGCTCAGTTGTATTTTATTTTTTTTCCTTTCTGCTGTTTTTTGGAACAGGAGGCTAAGGGTGGAATTAAGTGAGATGGGATTTGCTTTGATGAAGATGTTTTGGAGAAGTTGCCAAGCTTGCTGGAGTGATCTGGTGAGGAAAGTGGGGACTCTTCTGTCCTCTGCAAGAAGCTAATTCCATCATACCACAACAGGAGAGAATCATGTAACAGCACCAACAGAAAGAAGATATTTTGCAATATAATAATTGTCTGTATGGCTGAAGAAAAACAAATGCTTTCCTAGCTCCCCATGGAACTAATAAAGGAAGGCAAGTTGAGGAGCCTGGGATAATTATTTAGTCATCTTAAATATTTATGAGATACAGAATGTGCTACATGCAATTTAAGAGGGACTTGACAATTGCAGCATACATCATCTTGTTTCACAGGAGCTAAAAATATTTAATCTTACTCCTTTAAAATAAAAGCATTAATCCTAAATATGTCTTAAGCTAAGAACGAAAGTCTGTAAACTGCAAGAGGAAGGAAAGGTATTTTTTATTTTTTTTCCCATTGCAAATGTGCAGGTTGGTGAAAACACTGCAGGAATAAAAGTTTTGTTGAGAAGAATTTATGTGAGCTTTCTGGGAGTGGTGATGGTGGTAGGGGTAGTTCTTGATTTTAGAAAGTTTGTCATTGACTTCAACATCTGGGGAATTTTCCTCTGTTTAGTAGGCTGGAAAAGAGATACACTTTCCAACTTTGTTTTGGTGAAAATAAAATCATTGCAGCAAATCTAAAGGACTGGTTACAGGGGGATAAACTCCCCATGCCATCTCTTTACTGTACTCTGGAGCCACAAATCTGGAACTCAAAGTCTCTTCTCCCACTTTCTCTGGCTTTCATATGGGATTCTGTTCCATGTGTGACTGATGCATAGTCAGTAGTGGATATTTCTGGAATGTTTAAAGAGAAATTAATGTTGAGGGACATATACAATGGGCCTCTGTATTCAGACAAAGTAGAACCCAAGTTTTCTAGAACATATTGGTATATTTTAGGCAGCAGATTCAAGTGCTTGTACAGACTTTTTGAATTTGGAATGTCATAATTTCTAATTGAATCTCCAAATTAGTAGCAGTAATAATAAAAACTCAGTTATGTAGTCTTATAATAGGTAGAAGAATACTCTGTTCAGTTCATTTTGGTGAGAGTGACACTGTTGTGGAAGACACCTATAATGTCTTTGTTTCTGGTTTCTTCACGAGTTGCACAGTAGACAAGTTTGCAAGCATGAATGGATTTGATCCTATGTATTTTTCCCCGTTTGCAACTCTGTGCAACCAGTATGCTTGAAAATGTTTCAGTAATGCTTTTGGCAGCCCACTTAAATTTTGGCTCTCATTTTTGGCATTCGTCTTTATCCATTGTGATAGCTCAAGAGTGGCCAGGATTAGAGCTACCAGGCATTTGGGTTTCCTCAGACAGCTTATATTTCTGCCAGGAAATTTTTTTCTGGGAGGAATTTTAATACCTTGGCATTAGGATAGGATGCACCTCTATGTGTGCACCCAAAGTAAATCCACTTGCTTTGTGATACGTGGGATTTAGTGTGCACATGCAGATTAAATGTACAGAGGCATGTCCAGGAAGCCAAACACTTTGAGACCGGCTTTGCTGAACAGATGTGCATTTGCCACTCAGCATGACGGGACATGTGCAAGCCGTGCGTGCAGCTCAAGCACTGGGGAGTTGCCTGGTACTAGAATTCCCTGGCTGACTGCACGTTGTCAGCACATGCACATATTTATGCTCAGAAATCCATGGTCATGTTCTGAAGACACTGTATTACATCAGCTATGACTTATACATATCAAACAATCTGTGTTGGAAACGATCAAGGAAAGCAAATGTTCTCCTACCTAGTGTCTAAAATACTTGAGATCTTTTGTTTGTAATGCAAGGTGTCACATGCAATAGCAGATATATAAGAGTTTTAATTTATTAGAATAAAAATGTGGACAGCATGCTCTAAAGGCATATACGTTGATTTTGATCCAGTGTAAATTGTATAGATGGGCTAAATATACTGTAAATTGAACATCTCAGAACAGGCAGCCCAGGAGGTTGCTTATGTTGCAGCTCACACTTCATTGCTGCAAAGCGGAGGTTTTCAAACAGGACACTTGCTTGGACTTATGCCATGGTACATGCTCTTGTCTTTCTGGTTCAGTGGCAGCAGCAACAGTGGAATCTGTAGCTTGCTGGGAAAAAAAAAAAAAAAAAAAAAAAAAAGAGAGAGAGAAAAAAGATGATGAGGGGAAGGGAAACATGCTTTCCAATTAGATAATGGCAAATATCATACTTGTACTTGTGGAAGGTCAGAAAGGTAACAGCTGAAGGAGTCAAATAATAGACAAATTGATGATGGTAACTAAGAAAATATAAAAGGGACTCAATCTCTCTCCTACTGATAAAGCTGTCTGAGGTGCAGTAGATCAATTTAGCCATGGCTGCTGTTAGGAAATTGCTCTTGTTTGATGTTCCACAAGCAGATCATGCAGTTTCCTAGGAAACATCTTTTTCCACTTAAAATCTAATTTTCTTACATTGCTAGAACTGATGAGTCACCCTGCCTGACTTTTGCTTACTTCCCCTTACCTATTAAAAAATACTCACCAGGTGAAAATCCAGGGATTTATTAGTCCTGATCACCTTGCTGTTTGATTAACTCTTCTGGTTCCTCCCTGCTGTCAGACAGCGTGCTTGATATGGTAAGGCAGAAGTCATAGGATAGAAGATGATCAAAATTTGAAAGAGATTATGTACCTCTTGATGGGATATGACTCCTAGACTGGGAAGCATTCCCATACAGAATATTTTTTCTTATGAGCTATATTAATTTTTCTATGAGCTTCAATTTAGCAATGACAGTTATACCCAACCATTGCAAGAAAACAGATGGATTTTGTTGCATATGCAAACTGTGGCTAAAATCTAAAAGCCTCAGTTCTCGGTTGTGGTGCTGAGTTTTAGGTTCATGTAACAGAAAGCAGGTAAGCTGAATGGAAAGTTGCCAGAGAAAGAGGCAAGGCTATTTGACTATGGTCAAAGAACAGGTTGGCAGCTGGAGCTTTCAGGGACTGGTGGAATTAACTCCAGCTCCCTGATAAAAAGGAAAATGTTACAATTTGCAGTTATCTGCTGTTTGGGCTATATTTAAAATCCTCATAGTGTGCAAATGCCTAATGAGCCCCTGTGGCCACATCATTAATGAAAGGTTGGTCCAGCAGAATACAGCTTCCATGAAAATTCTCTATGGGCTACATTTCTTATTCTTTTTCCATGTGCGGTTGTGCCAGAAAGAGTACTCCTGCCACTTCCCAGTGCCTCTGATGCCTCAGTTGTCAGCATACCACTGATGTGCCAAACACTAGTTACTACCACGATGAAGCTTCAGCTGCTGACAAACAGCTTTTTGTTTAAAGGGCAATATCTCTGCATGGGTGAGAGCATGACTTGGTGCGACTATCTCAATAAGATGATGGGCAAAATAATTCCCCACCCTAACTTTATCTTGAAACTTACCAAAATTTTTGGTTTAAGACTTTTGTGTATTTACATATCATCTGATTATGTACTTGTATCTTATTATATATCTATTTGTACTCTGCTAACACATGGCTTGTTCAGCTGCAGCTGGTGAGTGGGTGGCCTTATTGTATAAAGCTATGCATAATGCTTTAAAAATTTGGTAGGCTTGTCACTTGCTTTGGCTTGCACACAGGTTTTTGTTTCTATTTCCTAAATACTAAAAGTTAGAAGGAATGACCATGGGTTTCAAACAGCAAAGTTTCAAACTATGATTTGACAGCAGTTTCTCTAAATATCATTAGATTATTACAAAGTCTGCTGAAATGGTACTTTAGAGCTGTTTGTCTTTTTCTTAGTGAAAAGTTTTGCAGCTTCATTTCAGATGATTAGTTCAATCAAAATAGGCCTTTCAAACTAATTTTCAAGTTATTGATGATCATTTTGAGGATTTAAGGGGCTAGGAGTTTCATCAGGACATAGGCTACAGAACTTCACCTGGGACAACCAGCAGCAAGGTTCAAGCCATAAGCGTTTGGTTTGACTGCTGTGTTTGTACCTGAAAGGCACATGCAATATTGACAGAAAGATGTTAAAGTGACCTAGACTTCACTGAGCATAAGTTGTTCTGGCATAAAAGAACTGTATAGATTACACGTTCTCTTTGAAACTTGCAAATGTGAGAGATGACCTTCATTTAGAGTTTGGACTCTTGGAAAATTTTGTGTGGAAATGTGTTGGTGGCTTTGATATCTTTTTTAAATGAGTTACTGGGAAGGAGAGACCAGAGAGGCAGGGGAATAATAAAAAGGACATGCTTTAATGTTGTCATTGCTTAATGAAGTATTTGCCAAACATAAATATTCACTGAGGCTCTGGGACACACCCTTGGTGAGGCAAATACATTTAGCCATATTGAAGCCATTGATTGCAGGCAGTTGCTGAGGCCTTTTCCTATGGATTAATTTTCTGTGCTATGCTACAATAAACTTAGCATAACCTTCACACTCTTTTGAAAGAGAAAACAGGATGGATCAAAACTCTGATAACAGAATCCACTGCTTCTTAGTAAAATGATGAAACTAGTGGGAATTTAGAAGGAACTGGCTGCTGTGCTCCCCTTGCATTTTGCCATTGATGTATCAGTGCACGTCCCTCTCTTTCATTCCTGTCTCTAGTCCTCTGTCCCCTCCTTGACTAATAACTGTGATGTACCACTGTGTGCTGCCTACATGGCACCTGGTACAGGTGTGTGTTGCTTCAGAGGCTGGCTGCATCTGGGCACAACATAAAATGTCAGTCTGCTGTCTTTTATCCTGGTCAATGGCTCTTCTAAAAGTGAAGTGAGTCAAATTATAGGATTTATTTACTTATTGCTAGAAATGTGCTGAATGGCTCAGTAAAACATTCCTAGCAGAGAATAAAGGCGCTTTGCTGACCTGTGGGTTACCAGAGTAATTCACAGTCAAAACCACTGGTCTACTGTGGAAGCTGAGTCCCTAGATCACAGTTCGTTATCAAGGAACAGAGCACAGAAAGGAGGATAATTTATGAAGCTTGTGCAAAACTCAGCACTACTGGCTTCTCCACTTCATGCAAACTTTTGTTTGTTTTGATTCACATGGGACATCCCTGTGTGTTAAGATCAAAATGAAAAAGTAGATTTTCTCTGGGTTCCTCAGAGAAAAATTGTTCTTCATTTGGTTCATTTGTTATCAAAACATTTCATGAGTTTCAGATTTGATGTTGCAAGACATGTAGAAGCCCCCAGCTTGCACATGTTTGGGAATATTTATGCAATTGTTGACTGATACACACACTATGAATATGTGGGTGTAATTTATATGTATAGAACATCTAAATCCTGTTAATCCAATGCAGTCTATTGATGAAAATTCTCACCATTCATTCCTGTCTTTTTGTCTATGCTGTTGGCAGGAAATCATTTAACCTAACACTAATGTAGCTTGCGCCATCTGTGCGTATTCTTTACCTATCTCACGTTTATGTAGCAAGAAGTAAATTTTGTCCAGAGACAATCCGCGTTTCTTGAAGTCAAGCCAGACTTTGCTCTTATGTATGCTGTATTGCTCTTGGAGAAAAATGGAACTATGCTCAGTGTGCTAATGATATAATTATGGGGTCTCTCTTCCAGGAGTAGAAGGAAGATATTAGTTATCATAATGTGCATGAACTTGGACTTCAATGCAAAATTTATAAAGAAGATACAAATGGATCATTTCTACTAAATAGGGTAGGTCTTGGTGAATAATAGCTTGGAAAAATACGCTCAATAAATGTAACCTTTACACTTGTAGAAGTACTTATTGTCGGAGGAAGATTGCAACTTCTTTACTACCTTTTTTTGTGAAGTCTTTTGCTGTCTTACTGATTTTAAGTATTTAAAAGGTAGTTATTGAAATCTGATCTCTAGTTAGGGGTAGCAACAAATCACATACTGTTGTTTCTACTTCCTGATTGTATCAGCAGGATCTTTGTAATCAGTGAGATACCTTAGGAATGCTACTGGGAATTTTACTCTACCCTCTTGCATAACAGAAAGAATAGAGATTTTGAAAAAATTGTCAAGCAAGTTGTCAGTTATCAGTGGCCAGTTTTTTCCTGAAGCATTGTACCTAGAACATTTTGTTTCCTTTCTGACATATTGGTTGCACACACAATTTAAAATTTACCTTGTCATCATATTTGCACAGAAGCATTATATAAGGAAGTATGGTCCTAATTGAGCTAGATCTTTTCCTACCTTTTTAATTAGTTCTATAAAGGTCTTCAAAGGGGTTTACAAACTTAGATTATGCAGTGTCCCTGTTGCATAAAATCTATTGCTTGCCTTTTATTCATATGCATGCTTAAGATTACTTGTCTTTGTGTGCGTATGAGAATAGGTATTGATTCTTTGACAGACCATGTTAAGCAAACAAAAACCCAGCGGAAATAAGTTTTCTAGCCTTTGTGACAGGCTTTGCTGTGTTTAGAATGATTTGAGATGAAATGGAGGAACCTCAAAGAATTAGTGAGATATCTAAGTTTCTACCAAGGTGAAAAAGTTCAGCTAACTTTATAGGTTTGTCCTGGAAGCAAACATTCTGAGTCTGCATAACTGAATGACTACTTTTTTTTCAGTTTAAAATAGATATGTTTAAAACTTCCTGCTTTGGGGATACAGCAACAATATATATCAGCATTATTCTTCAAATTTTGCTCTTGGTTTTTTTCACATTTCTTCCAGCCCTAGCAGGTGTAAGGTAGCATGGGATATGATTTCACAGGAACAACACTCACAGGCACCATCTGCAGATAATGCTACCATAAGGGTACATTAAAGCTGGTACATTGAAACAACTTTCAGAATTGGAAAATACCAAAATTAAGGATTTCCTAACTGAAACTGAAAACTGACTTTTAAACCTCATTGATGCTATTTTAGTAGTGTCCTTCTAACTTAAGATGTGTTTTTAAGCTTCTTACAACAGCAGATCGATTCACTTCTGTCGTTGTCTTTTCATCCTATAACATCATACTGACAGCCATAAAAACTACCAGCAGAGATGGGCTCTTCAGGCTGAGCGCTCCGAAGCCTGGTACCAGAACAAAGGGGCACAGTGTCAGATTCTCATTCCCTGTGTGAACAAGTACCCAAAAGGGAGTTGCAGCAGTCTCAGTGGAGTGGAGATCTGCTGATGGCTGAGGGTAGTGAGCCTCAGGGCTCTTTGTTTCTGATCCAAGCCCAAGAGGAATGTGCCTCTTGCCCTTCTGATCATTTTCTCCACGTTGCCTCCACTGCCTCCTATGCTTCCAGGTTGTCTGAGTCCTTTTTATTTGTATGCCTAGCTGTATGCAGGGGACCAATTTTCATCTCTTCAGTGCACAGTTTTCACTGCTTAATACCTTTCTTCTAGTCTTGCTTCTACAAGTCTGCAGGTTTCTCTCCTGATCACCCATGTGTTTTTCCCCCATTGTCCTTACCAAGTTCCTGCTCCTAGTTCTCTCTGCTCTTTCCTCCTGTAAGATGTACCCCTTCCTTGCTGCTCCCACTTATCATACTAATCACGTTTCTGATTCCCATTTCTTTTGTCAACTTCGTCCTGCTCTCATTCAATTACCTCCTCAAGGGAGACCTCTCAGGTATGATCATTGGTTGTGTGTGTTAAGTATTTACTCATTTACCACCCTGCATGGTTGTGGGTCTGATTTTAGTGAATTTGGAGGTGATCAAAGCAAGAGAGAAAACTTGAATGAGTTATTATCCAAGCCTGTCTTTTTGCTGCTACTAACAAGCTGATGGCGATTTTTACTGTTTGGTGTTTTTTTACAGAGTATTTCTCCAGCTGTATCATTCTCAGATCTAAATTTTATGTGCAGGTTGCTCTCAGTGCCACCACTTGTCTTGTCAATAGTTTTGTTTCCCAGCCCAGATGGGATGTCTGGCAAATGACCTTCCCCTAAGGGTCTTTTCATTTCTGCTGAAGAAGCCAGAGCTGGAATTAGAGTCAACCTAACTGTCAGGATAATGTTGCA
The DNA here is from genome assembly GCF_023634085.1 of Falco cherrug. Taxonomy (NCBI): domain Eukaryota; kingdom Metazoa; phylum Chordata; class Aves; order Falconiformes; family Falconidae; genus Falco; species Falco cherrug. The sequence goes on along the minus strand of NC_073700.1, from coordinate 96,164,759 downwards.
CCTAAGTTAACAGTGACCTAATTAGGTAATATGGCTATACTGCTATTTTCTCTATATGGCATTGCAGTGAATGGATAGTCCAGGTAGTCCAGGATCCTTTCACCTGTGCTCTGCTACAGGGTGTTGCAAAAATGTGCACCATGAAAATTTCTTATGGATGCTTTACCATTATCTAGCTTTAAGGTGAGTGCAGTAGGTACCGAATGTCCAGTATTAACAAATAATTTATAGCACAGGTGAATCACCACAAAATATCCCAGATCTGAGGTGCTAACTGCGCTGCAGAGACAAATATAGTCAAAATCTCTGGGGCCTTCTTCCTTCCTTCCTTCCAATTTCATAATGTGGAGACCTTATCGCATATAGTGTGACAATGTGTCTTTCCCCTGAGCCTCCTTCCAGGCATTGGGACTTTGGTTATCCTTTTGCCCAGGAGACTTTGTAAGCTTGACACCTTTGTTGGAGGCAGAACATATGGAAATGAACTGCAATGCAGCATGTGGTATGAAAATGATTTTAAATTCTGTCATTATCACAGTTTAGCATTGTGGTGAGAGCTTTCCCTTAATTACTCCCTAGAGGGGAAAAACTGCTGATACTAACTAGACTAAGGCCATCTACTAAACCCAAAGCCCTTTTATAATTCTAAAAATTAAATATTTATTGTTCACAGGAGCATTTTGTTAAAAAAGGAGAGAGAAGGAGAGAGAAAGAGAGAGAAAGAGAAAAGTTTGTGGGGATTTAGTTCATTGCCTCATGGTTGTCGGTGGCAGATATGGATGTGCGTTGCTTCAAGAGGCCAGACTCCCTATTGGCAACAGCAGCTGGAGATTTGACTACAGGTTGAGAGGGTTTCAGGTGGAACTGAGCATCAGTCATTTGAATACTCATCTGTACTCTCTCTCTTTGAAGAGACTGCAAGTTTTTAAACCTCAACTGCATAGGACATTACATACTAACGCCATAAACTTCAGAGCATTAAATTCACTCTGAATGTCTTTGCAAAAACTTAGGCCAGCATATTCTAGCCTTTATTTTAACCTCTGCTTTCATGTCTCTTCCTATACAATGATGAAAAGTTTTCCTGAGTTTTCTATGCCGCTCTGTTCACACCTTCCATTCCTCTATAATGCCACATACTCTTTCTCCCTCTCCTTTAAATAGTAATGCAATGAATAACTGTCTTAACAAGGTGCACGTACTTTCGAAGTGAAAGCTGTCCTGTGGCCATTACCACCCAGTCTAGCAGATGACAGATGACATTCTAGGAGTGAGGAGATCTTGATACTATTCTTAATTTTGCTTCTGATGGGGTGTACAGTTTTGGGCAAATCTGTTGGCATCTATTTTCAAATGAAGGGGACATTCTAATCAGAACTGCTCAAGTAGTGGTAATTTGTGACTGAGGAATGACTGGGCAAGGAGGGCCAACTACAAGAAGAGGTTAAGCAGGCTGGAAGCAGAAATGCCAGGGACAGAACAGACTTTTTGCAAGGGAAGAAAGTGTCCCTTGGCAAAGAGATAAGAAATAGCCTCAGCATTGTCTTGTAGCCATCCTAGGATGGGAGTGCTCTTTCTTGTTGTGTGGCCTCGTGGATGTTAGCTCTGGTGCAGAGAGGGGTGCTACAGGCCTGTACAGGTTAGCTACAGGTGCTAACAGGAGTGGCGTCTGGGCTGCAGGGTTGGTTCCTGCCACAGCCTGAGAGAGGAGGATTTGTCCTCGGGAGCTGAGTGGCATAGGAGGCATCAGGGACACCCATCAGCTGTGCCCTGTGCATGGCCACCAAGGGCAGGGACAGCCCCCTGGGCCATTCCTCCCAAGGGTGCTGGGCGGGGGTGGGGCTGCGCATGGGGCAATGTGTCACCCCCGTGTTACCCCATGTCACAGTGCCGTCACCCGGCAACGCGCTGTCACAGTGCCCCGGGGGAGTATAAAAGGGGCATCGTCCCGGGTCCCCCTGCCAGAGCTGGCCTGGCACCGGCCTGAAGACACCATGAGGGAGCCCTCGAGGGGCTGGTGAAATTCCCTAGGGGGCTGAGGGAGGAACATTTTGGGCTGGATGACATCCCTGGAAATGAGAAGAACCACCAACTGCTGGAGCTGCCTGAGACTATCAGGCTTTTTCAGCTGCACAGCAGTGAAGATCTAGGGAATTCCTTCTGGAGGAGCCCTGCAGAGCTCACCATCCTCATCCCCTGAAAGAGCCAGTTGCAGCAGCTGTAAGACATGGGATACACAGATGTTACAAGGGGTCCCAGTGCTCTGGAGCACCCACTGGTGACCTGCCAGGCACAGGAAGGATTCTTGCCCCCAGGTCCAGTGGACCTGGGGCTTTTGGCCACTCTCAGAAGCCCCTGCGATGGCTCCAGGTCAGAGGGAGAGGCTTGGCATCTCCCGGGAGGCATGCCCAGCCCGTGGGACGAGGAAGCAGGTCCCGCTCACATGCTCAGGGAACAGCCGATCGCCAGCGCTGCCTGGGGTCAGGAAGGAATTTTCCCCCGGGGCACATTGGCACTGGCCCCCGGGGGTTTTTCGCCTTCCTCTGCAGCACTGAGCACGACCACTTGTCAGGGCTCCTCGGGTCCCTCGGGCCAGGTCACCGCCTGCTGCTCGTGCACCGCGAAGGTGGCCTCTCGTGCCCCGCAGCTGGGGGGAGGAAGGCTTTTTTTCCCCCGCGGTGGGCTACCAAGCATCCTGCCCCGGGGGATTTTTGCCTTTCTCTGCAGCACCGCGCAGGGCCCCTGGCCAGGGCTCCTTTGGGCCATTCTGGCTGGGCGCCCGCTGCTCCTGGTCCATGAAGGTGGCCCTCGTGCCCCGCACCCGGGGGGAGGAAGCTTTCGAGGCTCCTGGGGGGGGCCCCAGTCTGGCCCGCAGGGGTTGCTTCTTGTCCTCTGTTGCACCGAGCACAGCCCCTTGCCAGGGCTCCTCTGAGCCCTTTCGGCCAGGTTCTCACCTGCTGAAGCACCTCCAAGGCACTAATGCCCTGGCTTTTGGCTCTCTTGCCCATTGCCAGTTTGTACCGTGAGCCAGCTCTGCTCTGCCCTTGCCACTATCTCCCCAAGGGTTCTCGCTTGTGCAAAACAGCCTCTGCTTGGAAGGGCTTCATGTTTACCGCCCCGTCAGGAGCTGCCACTTTCCATCTCTTCCTGCATGCAATACAAGCACTGGGCAGGCATGAGAGCACTTTTCATGCATCATTGGCCAAGAAGCACAGTGGAACAAGTTCTGGAAGGCAAAAAGTATGCTTGTCATAGAGGTACATCATACTTCTAAAAATCCCTCACAGCACCACACACCACCTCTTCTTTTGTGTGTGGTTGGTTCTGATCCTTATTCTTTAAATACTTGCTGTTCAGGAAACAGGGACTGCTTGGCCAGTATTCCTGCTGCTACTTTCTGTAGGTCTGTGACTTGCCTTTGCCAGACATCAAGGGATGTTTTTTCAAGCTAAACTGAAGAATGCATCAGCCTGCTCCTTGCTACGCATGAACATTGTGTTAATACTTGTGAGCATTGGCTCTGAAACAGATTCAGAAAATGCCTCTTAAACACTGACAGGCGTGGGGTTTCAACCACGTCTCAAAAAGCCTGTTCCAAGGTTTGACCACCCTCTCAGCAAAGAAATGTTTCCTTGTGTCAAGTTGGAACCTCCCCTGGCAGACGCAGCTTTGAGCTGCTCCCACACGCCCTGGCAGTGGGTTCCAGGGAGCAGAGCTCAGCTCGTCCCTCTCCACCTCCCTCCTCAGGCAGCTGTAGAGAGCAGCGAGGTCGCCCCTCAGCCTCCTTCCCTCCAAACTAGATAAACCTCGTGTCCTGAGCTGCTCCTCAGCTGCCATGCCATCAGCTTGGTTGCCCTCCTTTGGGTGCATTCAGGGATTTTCATGTCCCTTTTTAACTGCGGGCCCAAATTTATGGGATTGCATTCTGGCAGGAAAGCCAGAGATGGAACAGATTCCTTGCTAAGGAGTGAAGTTTCCTTTGGTGATGAGAGAAGGAACAGCCTCAGTGTTGTCTTGTAGCCATCCTGGAACAGAAGTGCTCAAGGGCCACCTTTGGGCTGCAGAGCTGGTGCTGGGCTGATGTGCCCCATGTAACCACTCTCAGAATTAGTGCTGGTGCAAATGTATATAAGGAATCTGCTTGTGGCTCATCTATGCAGACTCCACCTAGAACTGCCTATCGTGGTGGGACTTTGCCCAATTCATTAAATTTTTCTTTTATATTTGAGCACAAATGTGGTTTTAATTCTTCTCAAGGGGCATTATGGAAATTTCCTCACACCTTTCTAATGTTTATGTCTCTTCCATGTATGGTATTCCTTTTTCAGAACAAAGGACTCCTTTATCATCTGATTTTGATGTGGTTTTACACAAGCAAAGCACTAACTTGTCTGGGGCTTAGTGCTGATGGTTCTGGTGGTAAAGGACAACTGAGCACAACAGATTGAAATAAAGAGGATTTACAGGATGAACTCAGAGTTTTGCAAGTTAAGCTAAACTCTCAGTTCAGTTGGCAATTTTTAATTTTTTTTTTCTGGAATTCAAATGTTTCTGCAGATCTTTAAGCAATGTAATGTTTAAAAAACCCTTGTGTGGAGAACGGACTCATCTCCTGTCCCTGCACATCTGGTTTTGGTTTTAGCTTTGCTGTCTGAATAATAGCTCCTATGTAGATAAATCAGTTTTGTTCAAGTTCACAAAGATTACAGTCTGGGGTTTAGCTGAAGGATAGGAAGGCTCAGGCAATATGAAATTCTCAGAGACTTTGAGGAACTAGTGCAAAAGGTGAGGAGTGCAATGAAAGTAGGGATGTCAGCTTTGCCTCTACAAGAAAAGAGACAATGATTTATGTAGCTATAGTCATCTATTGCAAGATGCAATCCTAAGGAAGATGAAGGCATAAATAATTTTTATTTTATGTTGTTAGCCTGTTCCTCAAAATCCTTCCTTCAGGATTTACCTTAGGGTAAGAAATATACAAAGCACCTTGTCTGTATCAAGGCCTTTCTTTAAAAAGGCAATGTTGTTTTAAGTAGCCCTAGACTTACTGATCCCGTCACTTCCAACAGCCAGGGACTTGTGTGCTGGACTTAATAGTTATTTCTGGAAGTAGAGATAGGAAAGCTCAACTTAATTGCTTCATTTTATTTTAATAAAGCTCGGTAGTTTTCAGTGAGTGCCTTTATGCAAGCTCTCATGCCAATTTTTAATTATTTAGCAAAACATTTAAGCATATGCTTTGATCCACCCTTTTCAGCAAAGCACTTAAGCACCTGCTTATGTGCCACTTAAACAGGTTGAAAGAGATGCTTAAATGTCTGCTGAATAGGGAAAGATTACTAAGTCGGGACCTTAAGAGGGAGCTGCTCTGAATATAGTGATCAGAGGTACAGGCACCAAAAAAGTGTCCAAGTCTGCATTGTGAAGACCTGAGAGCAGAGTTGATTATACAGCAATGTAAATGGCTTCCCCACCCCCATCCATTGGGCAGATTTTGCACACAAGTCTTCAGCTGTATTTGCTCACGAATTGTTTATGTGCACGTGCACGTGTATGTAATTTCAGTGTCACCAGCCTGGCGTGCCTGACACTGCAGTCCTTTTCAGAAGCAATAAGCCATGCAGTCTGAGGCAGAAAAAAGTCTCCATGGAGCTAATCGGCTTTGGTTTTTTGCTCTGAGCACTTGCTGCTTCTTTTGTTGCAGTGATATTGGAGCACTGGGTTGACTAACAGAATTATTGATTGACAAACTAATGTCATGAAGTTGTCTTATAAACTATACTGTGGGAGTAACTTAAATCTTACTGTGGCAGAGGAGCAAAAGATAAACCATCTCAGTGGTCAGAATAATTTTTAGAATAAACATAGTTTGACTTTTCAATGTTTAAGCAGTAAATGATTTTAGGAATTCTGGCCCAGGGACTCAGCTGGGGGCACATCTCTGCCTTCGTGCTATGCTGCTGATCATCAGCTCAGGCCTAAATTTTTATGCTGCCCTGGAATACAATGTGTATTTTTATTAAGCCACAGAGCTGCTTGCAGCAGGTGAAATAAGCCAAGCTAAGGTGATATATTGAACTCGCTTTTCATACACGTTTTCTGTATGCAATCCCTGTAGCCAAAGTGTATCTCCAGAGAGCACCACAAACCAAAAACATATATGCTTGTTGCTCCATCTTTAGTGATTTCTTTTGTTTATGTGACTTCTTTGGAGAAGCAGGGTGTTGTGTCTGTGTAACAGCTTTAAAATTCTAGAGGGATGAAGAAACTTCATCAATCAGAACTGCAAAATCCATTTCACTAAGTGAGCCAAGAGGTCAACGGGGTTTTGAACATATGTAGTCCATCATATATGTTCAGGCAGAGGTTGTGGGGGATTTTATGAGGAGGTGTGCAAATTTTAAAGCACACTGGAGAGTCCATACAGACTTGAAGAATTAGTAATGAAATTCACTTTCAACAGCTTTGTTCACAGCAGGAGCAAAATTCCTAAAAATCAAAAGATAGGGGGTGGGGGTAGGGGCAAAGACAGTCTTCCAGGATAACAAAGTAGACCTGGCATTCCATGAGTGGGACAACTACACCAGCTGACAGACTGAGAGACTGCTCCAAAATCCCCGGCACACCTGTGTATGTGGAGCCACCTGTCATAGGAGTGAAAAATATATCCTGAGTTATAGAACTGTGAACTTAGCCAACAGTTTTGCAAGTGATCAGAGGAGTGAAATGGCCCTCATGTTAAGTGTTTTCTGCCAGAAGGTTTCTCACTGAAGGAAGAAAAGAAAAAAGAAAATACTCAGAAAGTAACTTTGTCATTTTTTACAATATTAGGACTTACTAGAATACACATTACCATAGTAATGAAATATGTCCACACGTAAATGATTACATATAGTGTTATGTATAGAAAGTTGGTTTGGGTGAGTTAGGTAGAAATGCTCTCACTTATATACTGCTTTGCATCCAGTCAGGACAATAAAGACTAAGATGCAGGGTGGAGGGAACGTGGGACAGGCAAAACAAAGCTTCCAGAGGGACCCAGGAAGATTCATTCCATATCCCATACTCACTGTGGGCGATGAATGTTTCCCAGCATTCAGACTAATGGCACAAGTGAAATATGCTGGAGGAAGGATCAAGGCCATGATCAGGGACCTGAACCTGCACAGGAAACCTACTGGGTAAAAATCCCAGATGATTTTAGAAAACTGAAGGTACTCCAATGGATATGAAAACAATCCTTACCAATGCAAGCAATCCGACTGTGGGGAAAATTCCTACATAAACTGATTTCTGCCTGATTCCTGAGCTTATGAATGCCACTGTTTGCCTAAAGGAATTTAGCATGACTGGCACAGCGGTTCATACAGCCCAGTGTTTTCTGACTAGCTGTGGCATGCTCCAGTGCTGCAGTGGGAAGTGAAATAAAAACAGTAGAAACCATCTGTGGAAGGGGGATTTTCCAGGCAATTGGTAGAAGGTTCAAACATAATTGCCTGTAAAAATGATGCAAACAAAAGATGATTGAATCTCCTCTCAGAGGCACTCAAGTTATCAGCACATCAGGTACCAAGGACTTGAATTAGAAGTTTAATTTCTCATTGCTGGGATTTGTCAAACAGTCCCTTCCATGAATTTAGCAATCTCACATCTTCAAATGGCAGAGATCCCTTCTCCTGATGACTCTTCTTAGTCATTTCCTTACTCCCTAGATGATTAGAAGTTTTCTGTTTTCACTTACCTCTAGTGTAGTCATTTTACCATCCTTCAGTTTACACTGTGCTGCTATCTTCATATTTACCCCTACAGTATATTAAATAAGGAATAATCATGTAACATTTCAACCTTTGGCTAAATTTGACAATCGCCTCATATAATTTCATATCAGATGTTTCGTTTGATGACTGTTCCCACAACCAGGCATTAGGGATTTTCTTGAGCTGCTCCAGTGTAAGTCTACTTTTGTAACCATAGCTGACCACAGCTAATGTCCCCAAAGAAGTTAATGTACGATTTCTACATTGCTGTATGAAAAGCTTCTGTTCTTAAAAATATCTTGCCCTAAAACCACATTAATTTTTTCACAGCTTTATTGTTGTAGCAAATGGTGGGCATTCACCAGTTACAAGAACCACCAGATCCTTTATTTGCTTAAAGCCTCCACATGATGAATCCAGGCCCAGATTTAGATCTTGAGGTCTTTGAATGTAAATACATTTAAAATTATTCATCCTTGAATGGATAAATTTGTACTTTGGGCTGTTCAGTCCTACCCCTTCAGTCTTTTGATTGTGTTGTGTGCTGGAAGGAGAAAGATCTGTGGTCTTGTTCCCTTTGTAGTGATATTTCACAGAAGCGGCTACTTCCACAACTCTGGTTACAAGACATGGAAAGTAAATATTGCAATGAGAAAGATACAGGAATGGGGCACATTTTATTGTTTTATGGTTTATGTTTTATTTATTGAAAAGTACCAATCTGAGCTAACTGAAATTGTTCATGGACTCATTTACACTTTGTCTCCCATGTTCAACATTGATCATGAAAAACAATTTAAAGAACTGGAATGCTTCCTTTAAAAAAAATTAATTTTTTCTTCTTTTTTTTTTTTTTTTTTTTAAATGTAGTTTTGTTTTAAAGAGAGCAATGCTTCTCTAACTCAGAAACAAAGTGGGGTAATTTGAAAATTTTGATGCAACCTCAAATGTTTGTTTAACAGTGTTCTCATTTTTAGAAGAGAACCACACATTTTTTCCTTTTCTGTAACCTGAAACCAAACATAACCAGCAAGTGGAAAATAATGGTATTTGTATAGCCTTAGTTGATATTAAACTGCTCCTATTTCTTGCAGTGATAGCCATGAAGAATGTTTGTAGAAATCTTGCACCTTGTGCCATATGTTTCTTTTTGTAACTTGTTCCTCACTACGTGGAAATATATTTTATTCTTTCTTAGAAATTTGCTGGTTGGTGACTTTCTATGGAAACCCAAATATTTTCAGAAGCTGTGGAACCACTGAATATAAAATGTCCTCTTCAACTCCTCTCCATTTTTAATCAACTTCAGGCAGAGCTAAGGTTGTTTTCTGCAGGAGCGGTGCTTATGTTTCTGCAGTTGCTGAATATTCTAAGACATTATACTTAGTTAGAAAGTCTTTCTCAGAAAAACTGAGATGTAAGCCATGACCAGCTGCAAGCTGCTTTTAAACTTGTTTCTTTGCTGTTGAGGTGCAATTTGTAGAATATTCCTATATTTATAAAATCAGAACCCAACTGTCTTGATAGTTATGAAGAATAAAGATAGTGCAGTAAATATTTTTGTCTGGAACAAAGCAAATCTCGTTTTAGTTCTTGTCTGTAACACTGATTTCCAGTGTGACTTTGGTCAACGCAGTAAATCATTCTGAGCTTAGTTCCAGTCATGTGTAATACCATGAGAATAGTGTTTCTTTTCTTCTGCCTGTTCTGTAATTTATTACAAACTCTTTGAGGCTGGAACTGTGGGGTTTTTTTTCCCCTGTGTTTTTGCATGACAGCCCAAACTTTGTGGAAATAATTAATTTTTCAGTTTGTGGTCATTCTAAGAACTAAAAAATTTTTATGTGTGGATGAAATGAGCAGCTTTTCCCTCCAAGATATTTTATGGCTTTAAAAAGGTAAAAATATAAATTGGGTTTGAATGAATTATAAAGCAGGGGTTTCTTTTAATTTAAAATTTATGTTCAAATAAATTGTAAGGCAGTATAAATATAAACATTATTATAATTAAATGCAGACACTGTTTTAATCCTGAAGGTTAAGTTTGAATTAAAATTAGAAAAATGTTTTCTGACTAGAGAGAGATTTTTAGGGTTTTTTTTTCTGGCATGAATGTTTAATTGAAACTTTAGCATTCTAGTTCTCCTATAACAACATTTTTCAGGGGTTGGTTTTGGTTCCAGAATTTGATCCACTTCTTTCCAGCATGGTTAGATCCTGATTTTTGAAGGGGACTGGAGGTGTTCTGTAGCAATATGAAATACTGACATCATTGCTTCATAACCTCAGCCCTTCCCTGGACAGATGTACTGGGGACTCAGAATCTGTCCTGCTGATGAGGTAAGGGAGTTCAGAAGGCATTTCTTCAGACTTTTAGAAAATTGCCCTTAAACTGCTAGTGATTTCCTGTGTGTATACATACGCATGTCCTGGCATGCCTCAGACGCTGAAATAATAAACAGATATTGACTTCCACCAAGATGTCAGCTTCGCTGAGCAAGTGTTTGTCAATGGATTGATGCAGTATTAGCAAACATCTGACTCCCTGTCAGGGGAGGGCTGCCTGTTGGTAGTGACTTCTCACTGCCAACCACAGGAATTTCATTGCAGAAGAGATGTCTTTGGGGGGAAAGGAGGGGGGCATATATGATTGCTGGAAATCAGGAGGACTCTTGTTTAGATACTTAAAAGGCATTTTAAAATATACATTAGTATCAGCAATTTGTGATGGGTTTTGTGTGGTCCTCAGTTTAGGATGTGTTGACTTTTAACACCTTAATGTATTCCTTTAAATTAGAAATGCAACAAGCTAGTTGCATTATTAACACCAAAACTAGTCAAGGGATGTAAAAGCTAGTATTGCAGTAGTAACGTTATCTCCACCTGGCTACACAAGCCGTTGTGGCCCATGTTCAGCCAAAGACATGACCAAAACACTCAAAGAGTGAATATAAGCTCCAATTAAAGTCAAGGGGCCACAGCTCCAGCTGCTCTGAATAAGTGTAATTCCACAAAAAAAAAAAAAAAAAAAGAAAAGAAAAAAAAAAAAGCTGGCATTGTGTCAGTTTATACACGTTGACCCCACAAGCTAGGCTCCGTTAAAACCTGCAGTTAAAATATGGATGTGGATGCTTTCAGAGAACAGCCCTGCAGCATGCTTGGCAAGTGGATACGTAATACCCTGATACAGAAATACTTCTCGGACATGTGCTTAAATTGTGTTACTAATGAAAGTAATTGTATGTTTACATCCACAGAAGGCAATCTCTGTCTGAAGCCTGTCCTGGTTTCAGCTGGGATGGACTTAATTATCTTCTTAGGAGCTAGTGAGGTGCTGTGTTTTGGCTTTGATGCGAGACTTTTCAGTTCCTCAGGTCTTGCTAGCAAAAAGGCTGGAGGGGCACAAGGAATGGGGAGGGGACACAGTCAGGTCAGCTGACCCAAACTAGCCAAGGAGGTATTCCATACCATGGGATGCCATGCCTGGTACATATACCCGGGGGTTGGCCGGGCCGGGCTGATTGTTTCTGGGTGACTGGTTGGGCATTTGTTGGCAGATGGTGAGCGGCTGCATTGTGCACCACTGGTTCCTTTCTTCCTTTCCCTCTGGATGGATTTTATTCTCTCCTTCCCCTTTTCATTATAAATGGTACTGTCATCATTGTTGGTATTGTTCTTTCATTTTTATTCTATTTCACTTATTAAATTGTTCTTATCTCAACCCTCGAGTTTTACATTCCTTTCTAACTCTCCTCCCCATCCCTCTGGGTTAGGAGGGCGTGAGCAAGCATGGTAATTAATTACCAACCGGGGTTAAACCACAACAGCTCCGTTCATGTCTGAGCATGGATCACAGTTTTAACTTTTATTTTTAAAAATTTTTTTTTAAAATTTTTTAAAAAAAGTTTTAAATTTTATTACTGTTTTGAGTGAGATGTGTTTCAAAACATGGATTTTCTTTGTTCCTAAGGAGACTGTTATCTGTGCATGTGTATTCTTTGCTCTGAGATGGTGTTTCATGGCCTCATATGACTCTTCCAGTGCATCTGTTAATGGTTGCTGACATACCGCAGCCTCACGCACTTATCTGCTAACGAAATTCTTGAGGGTTTATGTACAGACACGTGTTAGAGAGTGGTGCCTGGCTTCTGATGTGTCAAAAAAACTCCTTCAGAAACTGTTCAGTGGTAAAGCCACAAGTTAGAATTGTTTATGTCATCAACAGACTGAACTAACGGCTTTTGTCATGAGAAATGTTAAAATTAAATGAGAAGGTGTAAGGGAGGAAAAGTTGTTATTGTTGGGGTTATGTGTATGCATAGTAAGCACGTTAGATAGCGTTTCTTTTCATATGGTGTGACATCCAAGGATGAGGAATACCTTAAAGACTTGTTAACGTCACTGGTCTGGAGTCTGCAGGAATTTTTACAGTTGGAAGGGAATGCAGATCTTGCTGAAACACAGCGTGATCAAAACTTCCTCATGTTGTTTTAAAAGCAGGGCTCTGATGACATGCAGTCAGTAAAGATTTCAGCCCACACCCTGTATAAATTGGTGTGTTAGACCATCAGTTGTGGAGAAAACTCAACTGGGTCATTGCATTTCTCAAGGCCTTCTGAGTTCTCCCTACTGTTTCATGGGGAAAATCCTGTTTCAGTTGCATATGGGATTTTTTAGGCTCATTTTTGGTCTGTCACATTATGCTGTTGTGCTTTCTTGTGCCATGAATAGGGTTGTATTAGCAGTGATGTGTGATGTGTATAAATTCTTTACTATGTGGGTATGATATGAGAAAAAACATGGACCTGAGAAGAAAAACATCTGTTGCAATCCCGTGGCTGCATCATTTATCTTTTGCCATTGATTCTACCTTTCCTGGGATTTATTTCAAAATTTCCTGTTCAAGTTTCAGGAGCAGCCAGTCTTGTAATATACATAATTAAAATTTACCTTCTAGGACTTACACATGTATACATATACATATATTCTTTGTTTAAAAGCTCCTGAAATACAGCCGTGCGGTTAGGCATGTGCTCCATAGAGTTTGCAAGGTGGTGTAATGCATGAAGTTTATTGGCCTGTGATTAAACTGACTTCACCATTTGTCAGCAGTGCAGTACACTACAACACACTCAAATGAATGAGGTGTTTAGGAGAAACCAGCCTGAATTATTTTTCTTCTTTCTTTTCCTTACTTCCCCTGTGCTAGTGTAGGGTTTGAGCATGTCCGTGCTGTGGCTTCAGCAGAAGTTCTGTAGCACGCTGTGGGATCCAGTTTGGCGCCCCACTGTGATGGGAGAGGTCTCGGGGAAGACTAGGAAATGCAACTGTTGTTTTTTTCATCTTCTGTGGCTCTGCCATGATAAATGGTCAGGCAAGAAGAACTTAATTCCTGTCAGCAGCCTGGAGCACATCCTGCTGGAGCCGTTTTCTCTTTTTTCAAAATGAGCACACAGTTTTTGGTGATTTGGTGATGGTCGGGTTTTTCTAAACCTATTTAAAACCTTATTTTTTTGTGTATCAACTTGAACCTCTTGTAAGTGCAATAGATGGGTCTGTGGACAAAAGCCAAGTGTATTTTCAACCCATTGATTTACCAAAATGCAGAGAAGGAAGGAAGACTAGTGTTGTGCAAACAATGATTTCAGAGCCATAAATCTGTGCTGTTGGACTGGTGCTGATGCTTCTTTCTAGCAGTGGTTGTCAGACCAAGAGGAACTCTATTAATACTTTGTGTCCTAGCAGTTGAAGGCGTTTTCTTTCCTCCCCCCAAAAAGCTGGTAAGGCCTAATCTGTGCTGTACTGAGTCCCAGGCAGATGAATTTGCTCGTGGATAGCAACAGAATGATTTACTTTGTGGCCTCTTTTCTTTCTGCCTTAATCCCACTGCTGGTGTCCTCCAGAAACCTGTATGACTCTGGACAGTTCCCCTGGTGCAGGTTCTGTGGTTAGAGGGGTGTGGATTTATTTGGGAACGCGTAAGCAGGTTCCAAAGTCATGCTGTCTTCAGATCAGAAATGTTGATGCTGGATGAAAGTTCCTGTTACCTTCCTGAATAAGGGAAATAACTAACGGGTTCAGAAATCTGAGATGCCAAGTGAAACTACCTGAAACCAGGATAAAAACAAAAACAGCGCGCATCATGAAATAAAGAGGGGTTTGATCTAGTTCTGGAAAAAAAATAATCAACACCTTTGTGTCTTGTAGCTGACCCTTTATGAACTATTTTGTTCTTACGATATTTTCCATGGGGTGCCACTGCAATCACTTTCTTCTTTTTTAAATTTAAATGTGGTAGTCCTTTTTTCTTATGCCTCATGAAAGACAAAAGAATGTCGTCTCTGCTACAAATCCTCTTTATTACAGCCAGCCAAATTCTCACTTTAAACGTTAGTTCATAGTGCAACTATAATTCTTGCCGTTAGCAGAGAAAAATCCTCCAGGTTTATTTCTTTGTGAAACAGTTGAAAGAGAAGCTGGGCCCTGTGGTGGGTCCTTGTTGCTTGCCACAGGCCGCATCCATCTGTGCTCAACACATCCGCTGAACAAGTATACCCAGGTGTTGCCACCGTACACGCATGGGACCGGGTTCCAGGCATAAATATCAGAAGCAAAGCAAATGAACAGAGTGAATTTTAAATATGAGGTAGTATTGTCACTACATCTTTTCAGAGATAAAGGCATCCAGCAGAGTTAATGAGGAAAAAAGTTAAAGTGATTCTGCCAGTTAATTTAAGTGCAAATTGGATTTACTTGAAGTCTGTACAGAGAATGACTGTGGATTTTGTAACTGTCATCAAAGTCACAGATGCTCTTAATTTTGATGCTACAAAGGGACAAAACAGCCAGCAGAGGGAGCAAAGGCTTGTTAACAATAAACCTCTTCGCCAGAACTATGTGACCTCGTAGGGTAATCAGGAAGGAAGCCAACTATCTTTGTGCTACTTTTGTCTCCCTCAGGAATGGAAGAAGTGAGAGATGGAGGGTTTGTAGACTTAAAAAAGAAATAACTTGTGGGTTACTTTTAGATTTGAATTTAAAGCAGACCACGTTCAAAAAATTTGGAAATCCAGCCCCATAAACAAAAAAGCTACCTACACTGGAAAAAAACCAACAAACAACCTACACAAAATTTAAGAACCTGAGACACTGTATTTTTTTCTGTTAGTTTATTTTTTTAATGCAAAACTCACATTCATCTAATGGCTGTGCAGCTTTATGAAATGTATCTTGTGGATTTGGTTACTGACACAAAATTCTGTCACTGAGAGCTGTGTAATGACAATTTGCTGTTAATTGCTATCTAAAATTGCCAATCATTGTAATTTCAGTGCAATCTTATTCATAGGTTACCATCAGTCACCTTGTCCAGTCCTGAATACTTTGGGAAAAAAAAAATCAAACTTAACAAGGAGGGAGAACATACTGGTTTTTTTCCATGCCCCTTCTCCCCTACCTTTTTATTTTCCCCCTTCCACCTGCAGTCCTCCTGGTTTGCATGTAGATGACAAAGGTCCTGTAAATTAAGAAAACAGTTTCAGATGTAGCTAGTCTCTGCCCTAAGCCTACCTCATCATCTATGGAACAGCTGCAGATTTTTGTTGCTGAAATGCTGGACCGAAAGCATTTAAGAGTGCATTTGGTATGCTTTCAAAGGGCTGGGCACACTCATCCCCAACCCGAAGAGCTGGGGAGGAGGGAAGAGGCAGAAACATCTCGAGGAAGGAGAGGACTGCTGACGTGAATCAGGATTTAATGAACTGACCACCTGCTCTTGAAATTCTCATCTGCGAGATATTTGAGCCTATGAATTCAGACATGACACTTAGAGGCTTTCAGTAATCTTGCTGTCTGGAGGCACAGTCACAAAGAATGTGACCTCAGGAACAGAGAAGATACCACGTGGATATCCTGGCAGAGCACATTAATAAACATTTTAACATCAGCAGCACCTGCTCAGCAGGCTGTAGGTTAGGGGGCACATAAGATTACTTTTTAGCTCTCATATCTATTGGGAATGGGAGCACTTAAATTTCAGGGTTTGGGTTCATTTGAATCCTCAGTCTTAGTGGGTAATACGCAGTGTAAGGGAAGAGAGGGAGGTGTGTACCACAACATGTGCAGAATTGTGCCTGCAAGTATGAGATGGACTTTTGTAAAGGAAAAGAAAGGGTGTCTCCCACTGCTCTGTTTGGACTTTTCTGTATCTGTCTTCCTCTAAATCTTACAAAATTGAATGGCTCTGCATCCAAATTACTTGTGTGGCACAGGGCTCCCCTCTGCCCTGTGGTGAACACTGCTTGTGGTGCCCTCATTCTTATGCAACGTACTCAAGTAACTTAAGAGAAGCTCCAGCTTAAATCAAGTGGTTGTTGTACTTATGGAGCAATGCACCAATTAACCCTTGCTAAAGAAGAGTCCTTCTCTCCAGAGAAGGTTATATTTCCTTAGGCAGAATTTCCCTTGCTCGGGAATGTGAGTCCTTGTTATTTTTCTTATTACAGAACTTCACAAACTGAGCTGGCAATACGTCCATTTTGTAAATGAATGGGAATGTTGGCTGTATGATTTTCTTCCAGGGGATAATGGCCTTCATCCGTTCTTGAATTCTGAATGTTGCAGTGTCAGCAAGTTTTCTTTGTCAATGATTTCTGACTGGCTTTTGCATTTGTATCTTCACCTTCATTTTCATCTTCTTTTCCAGCTACCCCGCAGACACCTGACTTGAAATTCATTGCTTGGAACAATATTCTCCACACCATTCAGGTGCCTAAGTTGTGGTTTTCAGAGCCTCACAGGATGCTCTGTGGTCTAACGTTACACAGAAACCCCTCAAACTCCACTTTAAAAAGTGGTTACTTATTTTGCCTTCATTACACTTTAAAAATCTCATAGCTCTGAAGGTTGTATGCCCTCTAATCTCCAGTCTAAACCCATTTCGGCACGTTTATACCTATTAGTTCTTGCACCACCATAGTTCTTTTGATCAATTCTTTCCATTCCCTACTGTCCTTTCTTT
Organism: Falco cherrug; assembly: GCF_023634085.1. NCBI lineage: Eukaryota > Metazoa > Chordata > Aves > Falconiformes > Falconidae > Falco > Falco cherrug. The sequence continues at coordinate 96,147,983 of NC_073700.1, read as the reverse complement.
CACTCCCTGATACATTTATAGACAGTGATCATATGCCCCTTAGCCTTCCTCTGGCTAGGCTAGGTTAGCCAAGTTTTTTAGTTTCCTCTTGTGAAAAAAGGGTTCCTCATTCCTCTGATCATGCTAGAAGCCTTTCACAGCACCTGTTCTGGTAATAGATTCAACTTTTTGAGCATGGGTGATCAAGGAAGTATGCAGTACTTCAGACAAAGTTTCATTATTTCCCTATGCAATGATATTCACTATTTCTCTTGGAAAGCTTTCTCACGATCGCATTTCATCCATTTCCTTAAACCAGGCAAATAGTATTTGTATTACTTCTGTATTAGAAATGATCACTGGAACTGTTCCTACTGCATATGAACTTGTGGTGCAGAACAGTTGTGCTAGGCATGTCCAGCTTCTGAATAGAACGAGTTAGGGACCTTATCACTTAGATGTTTTGTTCCCTTAATGATTTCCCTACCATGCACTCTGAGTGAAAAGTTTCAGATGGGGGAAAATCACATAAATAAAAGCTGTCTCACAGCTTATGCACATCAGAGAGCTAAATTAAATCTTGTATTTTTGCATGCTGTGTTTTGCAGACACAACAGGTTCCTTTAAGCACCATGTAAAGTACTGTAGTCTGGGGTAGCGCTGTGTAAGTGTGGACATGCAGTTGGAACATTTGCTTTACTTGCAAGTGATGAGCCTATTTACAAAATTATGCAGTTCACGCAAATGAATGTCAAGGAGATCTTGAACACCCACTGTCATACCTTTTAAATACCCCTCTCTGATATATGCCACTCATTTCACCTGTCCCACTGAAATATTTTGGTTCTACAGTGGTAGGATTGTGGAAGACTAGTCTCTAAACTTGATGGCAGAGAAGGGAAGACATCTTGTGTGGAAGGCAAAAAACGTTCACTCAGATCAAAAAGGAGGGTTGCGGTTTTTTGCAGGTTTTTCTTTGCTTATTTGTTACACTCATTTTAAATGGAAGCTGTTTCATACTGCTCAAAGGCACCAAGCGGTAAAAGAAGTCTATTCTGCTTGCCAACCAAAACTAGAAGAGGCCTTTCAAACACCTTTTAAACTTTGACACAAATATGGAGAAAAGCTAAGTCAAGCCCTCCCATTCTCATTTTACATTGCTATTATCACTCTATGTAGCTACCTGAGAAGAGGTGTAGACAGCTGGGGGTTGGTCTCCTCTCCCAGATAACAAGCGACAGGACAAGAGGAAATAGCTGTAAGTTATGCAAGGGGAGGTTTAGATGGGGTAGCAGGAAACACTGCTTCACTGAAAGGGTTTTCAAGCATGGAACAGGCTGCCCAGAGAGGTGGTGGAATTGCCATCCCTGGAGGTGTTCAAAAAACGTGTAGATGTGGTGCTTAGGGACATGGTTTAGTGGTGGGCTTGGCGGTGCTGGATCAACGGTTGGACTTGATGATCTCAAAGGTCTTTTCCAATCTAAATAATTCTTTGGTTCTATGTACCCTAAATGACAGCACAGCAGCCCCCTGGGGTAAGCTTCCAAACTTCTGCATGTCGCTTAAGCCTAGCTGATGTCAGTGAAACAGTGGTGATTTACACAAGCTGAGGATGTGGCTTCTCGAGTTCAGAGGAGTTATTGCAGAATATTGGGCCCAAAAGTGTTTTATGCAGGATTTTTAGTTAAGCTAATGTCTAAAAAAAGACTCTAGTCTAGGAAATTAAAAAAAAGGTTTATGTATCTAAGTCCTTTTCCTTGAGAGTCTCAGGAAGCACTGTGTGTCTGGACTTTAACAGAAAAGTGAAAAGATGACAGGGGAATGTTTATTGATTCCACTTACTGTGTATAGCAGAACAGATATATTGGCAATACCAGTCTATGAGTTTGGCTGATGTGATCTTGAGAGCAGAAAAATGTTTTAATAGAAGTAAAGTATAACCTGAGCTTTATTACAGATGTCAAGTTTATTAAAGTGTGACACAAAAAAGGTTTTTGGGGTGTCATGGTATATCCACAGTGCATGAAATAAAGTCAGAAACAAAGTAAGGCTGTTTTCAGTCTTTTTTTCTTTGTCTGATCAGCTGGAAAACAGACTCTTTTCCAAGAAGAAAGAATACTAAAAGCACTAATGCCTCCTTTTGTCAAGCATATTTAAACTCAGAACATCCATTTGGATGAAATATATTTAAGATGGTGGCTGTTTATTTTCTTTGTTGTTGTGTTTGTTTCTTGGTTTTTTCTTTGGAAAACAAAACATACTTTTTTAATATTTGCTTTCACTGGGATGTCGAAAACCTACTGAGTCTGGAAGCAGGGGACTAGACTTCTAGATTGATCCACAGCTTTAACTGGAGCTAGCCATGAAATTTAGGTCTGAATTGAGATCCTAAATTGCACGTTCACTTCCAGTGCTTTTCTTCTAGTTAATGTTTGTAAACTAACAAGTGTTCTATAGTTTATCAATCCCAGTCAGTAAAATGCAAATAATAAACTATATTTTTGCACAGTCTTTTAGCATGTTAGGATGACAGTCCTGCTTGCGATCATTGGGACAATTAAGAAGAATATTCTGGCAATGAGTTACCTTATCTGGGATGTGAAATGCTCTTTTATTCCGTTTCAGACGAATAAACTAGGGGTTATACCAATAATCTCAAAATACATGTCTAAACTGGATGGCACACTGTGATTGTATGAGGTTGTTTAATTGGCTATGCTGATCCGAGTTCACTGTTTACATGCACACAGGTATTTTGGAAAGGGAGCTTGTTAATGAAAGTAGAAGGAAAACTCTAAAGAAAAAGCACGTTTGGCACTTAACTAGCAAAAGATTTGCTTTCCTCATTAAAGTCATTATGACTGAGCTCAAGAATTGCACATGCACCAGGGAATTACTTGAATTAAGTTAATAAAGTTGTACTTTATTAGGTGTGAGGGGCCTGATTATTCCATTAGTAGTGTGATACAGCCTGATTTCAGATCTGTGGATTAGAACAAGCAGGTTATGAGGATGAAGCTCCTGTCATATGCAGCTTTTCACTTGGCTGAAAAGGAAGACTTCCCCCCCCCCCCCCCCCTTTTTTTTTTTTTGAGACAGGACAAAGTAAATCAGTGCTGCACAGGCTAAACCATTAATCAATAGTGTTTGGGCTTAGGAAATTTAAAGGAGAGCTGTTCAATTAGTTAGTAGAATCTCTACATGTTCCTCAGCTCTCTCTGAACACATCAGACCTTGGGAATACACAGAAGAATTTTGGGGTTACTGTGTGTTCTTTTCAGTGCAACTGGCTTTTTTTTTGTTTTGTTTTGTTTTCTTCTTAGTTACTCAGTTCCTGAAGCAAGATGCAAAAAATAGTTTTATCTGTGCGGCTGCAGAACACAGTGAACACTGGTAATAAGCTGCTTTCAAGCATACAATGTTGTCTGTAAGGTGAAATGCTAAAGAGTACCAGCTGCTTGCTATGTAAATATCTCCTTTGATAACACTTGCTAAATAGTCAGGTTACCAGTGCATGACTTTTTGATCTGGGGAATGCTCTTAAAGTGTTGCCAGTTTGGGTTAAAATTGGTTTAATCAGTGACAGAGGTTAATCAGTCTTGGAGCCTGGTAAGCATTAGTATCACACAACAGTGAAAAAGTTGCCTGAAGTGTTGAGTCTGAACCATGGAAGTCTCCACACTCTCTTCATGAAAAAAATTGAAAACAGGTGTTTTAAAGGGTGCTTCCCTGTTCAGTGGCAATAGTAAAGAATTCCAAAGACAGCAAAGGGGGATTATTAAGAGTCAAGCAGAAAGTTTGGGGTTTTTTTTAATCACATAAAACATAAGAAGGTGACTGGCAGTAATGTACTTTGGGTAATGGATCCCACTTCTGAGTGCACCACAATAACATCCGACCTTGAACAATGCTTCCTCTGTCATTTGTCACCAAGTGTGGAAACTACCATGAGCTGAGCAGATGCATGCGAGCAGAGCACTGCTCCTGTCTGCTGGGCACTGAGCTGTACTATTAGACATGTCCTATTGGCATTCCATCAGACTTCTGCTTCCTGAATCTCTTTTTGAAGCATGAGGGTTAGAGTGCGTCTTTCCAGCTATGTTCACATGATCAATAAAATGGAAGACAATGTACTGTTACTACTATTAATGTATTTTAATATAGGGAACTCTTTCCCAGTGAAGACAAAATCCACTTGCCATTATTCATTACAAAACCATCATAGTCTACAACGCTTTTGCTCATAGTGGAGACGATAGGCATTTTGCCACAAAATTGATCTTATATTCACTACTGAATGGACAAAATGGTTGAGTCTGATATGTTAAGGAGTCAGCAAAGAATTTTGCTTACTGGGCAGATTGTCATTTCTAGAATACACCATTCTTTAGCAAATATTCACATCTGTAGCCAGCAAAGAGTTAATAATCAATTGCTACTTAATGAACCTATAATCACCTTATTAAATCCACATTGAATGTGTAGTTAAGTGTACTCAGAGTATTTTAATTTAAAATGTTACCATAAAATTTGCAAGTGGAATTAGTGTAGTGCTTTTGAGATTACATTAGCAGCAAAACAGGGGGTGGATAGTTATTGTTAATTAAACCATACAGACAACAACCAATGGAATCGTAACGGCGTGTAAGATGCATCTATTTATTTGACATCTTACAGTTTCAGGACTCTTTTCCCTCCAACTGCTTTTTATTTTCTCTTCTCTTTTAATTACCAGGGGAATTTTTTGGACTGATTTTGTTATTTTGTAAGACTGGTGAGACGTTGAAGTGAACCTTCCAGTTGTCTCTGGAATGGACTTGACATTAATATGCTCCATGGAGGGATGGAACAATATTATTTCACAATGAGTTTGTTTATTAAACCATTTTATGGGATTATTTTTTTCTTCTATCTAACCAGTCTCTGAGGAAATCTCTCAATTTGAATTCCTGTAATGAAAGTGTCCCTCTTCTTATACCATTTTCGTGGCCACATGGGTTATGAAGTCCCATACGTTTTGCACTTCCTTGCTTAAGTCAAATACCACAAAGAGCCAACTTATTCCCTGGTCATTGTCCTTTCTCTTCCTCCTTTTTTACACATCTACATTCACAGTACATGAGACTGAGAACACTATTTGTGTGGGATTTTTTATTTGAGGGGACTTTGTGACAGACTCGGTGTTTAATCTGTGCTATAGTTCCCACTGCCTTTTGAAGTGACAAAGCTTTGCCTGTGATTGTCTTCATTGTTAGACTCCCCTGGTAGGTTTGTTTTCAGTACCTCCTGAGCGCTCAGAAAGGGAATAGTGCTGCATACTTGTTGCCTTTTAGCTGATACATTCCATCGTTTGGGTTAGAGACTGCAGGAGTCCCCCAGGCCTGCCTCCCTGGTTGTTGCCTCTGCAGCTGTCATGGGATCAGTGTCACTGTGCTTTGCAGCACTTTTTTTTGTCTAAAAGGAAGAGTCTTGCCCAGCAAACCTTTATTAATATCATAAACTCTGATAGAGGTATGGTCATGAAGGTTTTATGCCTTGTGCCCATGATCCTTCACTGCTGTTACCTGGCCCTCACCATGTCCCCCTGTTCTCCAGCCCTGACACTTCAGCAGTTCCACTCCCTTGCTGGTAGTTCCTGCTTTCACTTTGCTCCTATATATGAATGCTTCATCAAAGGGCTTATGTGGTTTTGTCCCTGCTCCTACATATTATCTGTCATGGATCACCCCTTGTCCCCTAAATCCTTTTCCCATAGACGGTTCCTTGCCTGTTTCTTGTACAGATATCCCTGGCAAATAGATGAGGAGAGTGTTTATTCCCCTTTACTACCTTAAGACACACAAACTTGCCCAAATAGCAGCATTTGTGAAAAGTTTTTTTATGTTATCCTTCTTATCTTAGGTGCCAAACCCACATTCTCTAGCTCTCATCTATTGTCGTGGAGAGTTTAATTTAGACCCTCTGCATCACTCAACATTGTTTTCACTTCTGTGTAAAGGGCCATGAACCTCCTAGGCACTAGAAGAATATAATAATAATAATGAATATGAGACTATGCTTTGCCTTTCAAATAGGCCTTTTTACATCCAGCTATACAGACCATGTCGTTACACTTCATTTTCAAAAAAGCCAGATAAATAAATCTTCTAAGCAAATCCAGTGTACAACGTGTTCTTTCCCAAACACACTTATAACTACAATCCACTTTGGCTCATTCGTTCCTTTATTTTATTCACGTTGATCCAGTTTTAGCTCTTTTCCTTCTGCAAAGAAAGGGCATTACAGCTCTGCTTGCTGAAGGTCATAGCCTTGGAAACCTGAAAGTTAAGTCAAGACCCTGACCCCTGTGAAGTCAACAGAACCTCATACATTATTTGGTAATCCTTTCCATTCACCCTCTGCATGTAGTAGTGCATGTGTGTACAGGCCAAAAGTAAGGATTTGCAGAACAGAGCCCTCACTTTGCTTATAATTGAAAACCATTGTTGGAGAAACAATGATTCAATAACCTTTTCTGAGTCTGGCCTAATGTCTCTCTCCAGAGACCATGGTGAGCACAGTGGTAAATTGATTTTAAAGAGAGTACAGCATTTCTAACTCTTTATGCAAGACTGACTACAGTTTCAGGCTTCTACTTAATAGCTCTGGATAATGCAGGGCTCCAAGCATCGATGTAGAGCGTATGTGTGTATAGCAGGGGCAGAATGCATTATCATCTTCTTTCTTCAGATTTTTCCTACTGCAAAAGAAAAAAAATCAATATTAAGATGAGTGAACAGACCATTTAAATGACGAAGTAAGCAGTATTTATTTGATTCCCTATTGTACACAATGGTGACACATATATATGTATATATATGTGTGTGTGTATATATATATATATATATATATACACATATTGGTGTCGGTTAGCCTTTTTCCATCTCTGAGGGAGCTTATATCTTCTCATTTTCACCTTACTACTAGGCTGGCCAAAGAGGAAGTTGGAGAACCATAGAAAGAACCAAGAAACTCTAATCTGAGTGGGTGTTGTGGGGAGAACTTTCCTTCAACTATGTATGTAAAACAAACAACAAAAAGCTTTCCTTTCTTGAGCTAAGAAAACTGAAACACTAATTTAAAGACACATGCACGCTCATGTATCCTTTAATCTCAAAATATGAAAAAAACTCAACATACTCTTATGGAATAGGATTAGCTGGAGATGAAACTAGCAAGGATTGTGAAGGGTGACAAGAAATTCTCCAGTACACCAGTACTGAAAAAAAGCTAGGGAAAAAGTGAGCCTGCTACTCAGTGAGCTAGGGCACTTAATGACAAATGACAGGAAAAAGGTCAAGGTACTAAAGTCCTTGGCTTGATTTTTTCACTTGTAAGTTTTGCCCTCTGGCCTTTAAATTTCCTGGGTTTATTAGCAGGGCATGAAGGAGTGAAGCATCATCCACATTAAAGGAAGGTAAAGTAAGGAGTGCTTAAACTAACTGAGCATAAACAAATCCATGGGACCAGATAAGATGCATTTCAGGGAGATGGCCCATGTCATTTTGAGGCCACTCTAATACTTTGAAAGGTGATGGCAACTAGGGAGGGTTTAAAACAAAACAAAACAACAACAACAACAAAAAAAAAAAGAAGAAGAAGAAAAAAAACAAGAAAAAAAACGGGCATTACACCAGTCTTCAAGAAGGGCATGATGCAGCAAAAAGCCCAATCAGCCTTATCTTAGTCCTTGGATGGTAATGGAGCAAATCCTTGTGGGAAGCCATATCCAGCCATATGAAAAGGAAGAAGGTTACTAAGGATGGTCAGAATGGATTTACAAGTCCAAATTATGCTTGATCAACCTGAAATCCTTCTATGTTGAGGTGAATGGCTCTGTAGGTGAGATCCATGGATGCCTTGATTTTAGAAGGTCTTTCAACATGGTCTGCTAATCTCCAAATAGCAAAATTGATAAGATATGAGTAGATAAGGTAATAATAAGGTGGGTGGAAATCTGGCTGGACTGTTAGGCTCAAAGTGTGGTTTGCAACAGCACAATGTCCAAGCTGGAACTGGTTGCCAATGGAGTCTCACAGGAATCAATATTGGGGCCAATATTATTTACTGCTTTTATTAATAACCTGGATGATGGGAGAGAGTGGACTGTTGTCAGGTTTGTGGACAATACCAGACTGGTGGGAACAGTCAACCTTTTGGCAGGGAGAGCTGCTATTCAGAGGGAACTGGATGATTTGGATAAATGAGGTGGCAGGAACCCCATGAAGTTCAAGACAGAAAAATCCAAAGTCCTGCACCTTGGACAAAAAGTCCCATGCCACAGCAAGAGACCAAGAGCCAGCTGCATGGGATGTAACTTTGAAGGAAAAAATGGGGTTCTGGTGGGTGTGTTGAACAAGAGTCAGCAGTGTACCCTTGCAGCCAAGAGCGCCAGACACATACCAGGCTGCATTGGTAAGAGTGCAGCCAGCAGGTCTGGGGGAAGTGATCCTGTTCAGTGCAGGTACAAACTAAGTACCTTAACATAAGTGGTCTAAATCTCATCCACAGAGACTAGCTAAGTCAATTTTGATATCGACATAGAACAGTGCAGTTCAAAATCACTTGTTAAGTAGAAACAATTTTTTTGGGTGTTTTAGGTTCTTTTTAAGAGATTAATTTTACTTTCACAATGTCTCTCATATTTCAGAGAAACACCAGATTGTTCATTGCAGGGCCATTCTCCTCCTTTCCTTGCCAAAGCTGGATCTGTAGCCTGCAACACAAATTAGTTAACATTATAAAAGCATAAAAAGAAATTTCTCCTGGTGGTCATGTGATAGGTGATAGTCATGATTGCTAAAGGATGGGAGATAACCTTTGTAAGAGCAGACTTTTTTTAGATTAGCAGATATAGCTGGCAAAAACAGAAGTGCTTTCGAGTTCAGAAAATGATCCTGTCTGTTTACCTAGAAGGTATCCCCATTGAGGTACAAGTTATATTTATAGCTGGGTGGGCTATGCACCGAGGACAATTGAAAGAGCCAAGATTACAATCACCACAGAAGTAAGGGGAGGGAGCGGGGGGAGAAAATGTAAAGTCAGAAGAAAATCTGAAGAAACTTAAAAACCTCTTCCAGTTTATCCATCTCAGGCAACTGGTTGGTTAAAATAGTTTACCTCTCTTTACAGGCCTGACTGCTTTGAATAATTACAGAAAAGATGGGTCAGTTGTCAGCAGACATTAAAATGTTTTAGTTCCATTAACTTTGTGAGGTTAAGGCAGCTCATGCCAGCTGAAGATCTTTCAACCACCATGTGTATTAAATGTGCCATTCATCAGGCTGTGCTTGCTCCTCCCATGTGGCAACTTCAGTTTAAGTAGAGAATGAGTGACAAAGCAAAGAGGGTGAGGACATCCATCGCACTTAGTGGTTGCTATTAGAAGAAAAACACAATGTGCCAGGGAGGTAGGAAGAGCAAATGGGTTCAACCCTGGCAGGAACTGGTGGGCAGGTGATGGCATCTCTTTGCATTATGTCACTAATAGATGTTGTTGTTAATAGCTTGCAAATCAGCCTATGGCGGATTTCTCTGATATGCTAGGACAACATGCAAGACACTGATAGACTCTTTTCTCTCATCTGGAGTTGTTGAGAAAACACATTGATACACTCTTTTATTCCCCCTTTCTTTTCGATACATGGGCTGTTATATTTAAACTTTTGTAAATATTTGAATGACACTCAATAGTGCATTTTCAGCTCCTCGCCTAAACTATTATTTGTAAAGATGTAAATTACAAGCAATTATACCAGATTTTTTTCTAATAGCCTGTATTCTGTAACAATTTTATCTGTTTTGAAAAAGTCTTCTTCAACAGATATACTCCGATGGTTCAGTGAGTCCATTCAGAAGTACTTTCCACTTTGCAAGGGTAATTATCTTTATTAGTTCTGTACCTTGATAGTGTTTCAGCAGAGCATTTAGGAGTGTCAAATTCTATTAAGTATAAACTAGCTCACAGAGGAAATAATTTGAAACTGTGTGTAAATGGTGATACCTTAAGAGGTTTAAGGGAGTGTTCTGCTAGGTGATTTTGCCAGTTATTAAAAAATAAAAAGAGAGCAATATAATTTCTTGGGTGGGTGGGGCTTCTGTCTTTGGAATGATAGCCTTCTCATAAATAAATGTGGAAACAGTTAAAGCTTCTATGTGCAAATAAGTGATCAGTAAGATAATAAACTGCTATCAATTTTTAATCAGCACAGTTCAAAGGTGTCATTTGGTTGATATACTGAAGTTTGACTAGTAAAGGAATGCTACATAAACCACGATGCTTTTCTGAAGTGCCTCTTCTTTCCAAGAGCTGAACTGCAGAGATCAGGCAGGAAATAAGTACAGCCAGTATTTGAATGGCTTAGCAGTCCAGTAAAAGATTCTTCTAATTCATCCTCTGTCATGTACTGTTTGTGAAAGCTGAAGTAGCTGTGGAGTTTTCTGTAGAGCTACACCCCCGTGCACGGAGGAGGTCCCTGGGATGAATTTCAAAATGATCTGTCTCACCTGAGCTGCAGGAGTAACTAGGTGAGAAAACCAAGGGAAAGTGCTGAGACCCAGGGAAAGGAATTTGTTAGTGGTAAACAGGAAAATTAAACTCTATAGGAAGGCTGTGGTGGTGCAAAGTGTGTCCTGCTTGATTTCCCTAGACAGCTCAATTTCATTGCATGCCATTAGTGCCTACATTCAAGATGGTGCATGTATTAATCATGCTGGAACTGCTGTCCTCAGCTCTCAGGAAATTTGGCTTTCCTCCCTCCGCAGACTCTTTAGCATCTCCAGCGTGCTCTTTGTCTCATTTTGCCACTGGTTGATATTTGCCCTGTGGTTAAAGAGGGCCGATATGGAAAAGACAAATTCTCTGTACTTACAGAAAGGTCTTAACCAAGTATTGTGAACTAGAAGAGTGTTTCCTTTTGCTTAAAGTGCTACCTTTCCCACTGCTTCTTTTCCTCTTTTTGAGACACAGGTAATAAGGAACACAGCAAGACGTCCAGGCTTAATACAGGTTGGAGTCATAATCTGGCAGTGGCATAGAGGGCACCACTCAGTGCATGTGACATCCAACTCGGGGAGCTGCTAATGTGCCAGCGGCCCAGGCTGGCATTCAAAGGGGCCTTAACAGGCTGCAGAAATGGGTTCAACAAAGGGAAATGCAGAGTCCTGCAACAGGGATGGAGTAGCTCCCTGCAGCAGCCCAGGTCCGGGGCCAGTCAGCTGGCTGAAGAGCAGCTCTATCACAAATGACCTGGGGGTCCTGGTGGACCAGAAGTAGAGTGTGAGCCAGCAGCGTGTCCTGGCAACAAGGAAGGCTAATTGCCTACTACACTGCCTCAGCACAGCAGCAGCCAGCAGGTTGAAGTGATTATTCACCTCTAATTGTGCTTATGAGACTATATCTGGAGCACTGTGTCCAGTTTTGGGCTTCCTCAGTACTAAAAAAGATGATGACTGGTTTTCTATATACCTACATTTAGACAGCTGGATCCTGCCCAAAGACATGTGCTGTTTCTCTGTGTGCTGAAAACTATTGCATGAGTAACTGTTGAGGCAGCTTTTAGGGCTTGGTTCTTGCTTTTGTTCTACAGCCACCTTTGCTGCAAATTAAGACTCATGACTACTGAGATGAGAAATGAGGTTGAAAAATGTGAAAGTAAAGATTGTAGCTGAATATCACACCAGAGAGGAAGACCAGAAGCAAAAAAAAAACAACCCCAAAAAGGAAAAAATGTTTGCCTAGGAGTAGTGCTATCTGCCTCGGAGTCAGGCCAAATTAAATGCCATGGGGGCAAAAAGGCAAATGTTTTTAGTCACCAGAGGAGCTGTAAAGAGTCATGGCTGGCAGAAGTTCTTGCCCTCATTGTGGGAGAGGAGAAGACAGGAGAAGAGAAGCAGTCAAAAGGAGGTCTGGTAAGGTTCACTGAAGTGTACATTGTTCTACACTGTGACTTGTAAACAGGTTTATGTTGCACACTTTTGTCTGTTGATAATAAGGTAGTTTCTGTGATGTTTCTTGGACAAACCAGAAACACCTGTGCAACTCTTTGTCTGATTTTGTGTCCATTTCTAGCCTACTTTTGCTTGGCTAGGCTGTATTCTGGTGTCCTCTTTCAGCTGTCACTAGCCACGTAAAGACATTATTCCCTCCAGCCTCTAGTGATTGACCTCCAGTTACTGCTGGTCTTCTGGTCTTCTGGTATAATTTGATTCAGTCAGGATGTCCTGGGCTGGAAAAGACTGTTATACCATAGACTTGTAGGTCTGACAAAATTTTCACTTCTCTATCACAGGTCAGTGATAACTCAGGGTAGTCCAGTAGTAGAAGGGAGCTGTGCTCCTTTCATATGAGCACAGCTAGGACAGGACATGGCAAAAATAATGTCAGCATCATTCTTCTTTCACCACCTTTTTCCCTTTATCATCCGCTTCTTCAGAAGCCTCAACTTATTTTTCGTTTGATACATTTGTTTTGCCATGTCTAGCTGTGTGCTCTTCTAGGATTGATGGGGCTGTTAGAAGGGTTTCTGCCTAAGGGTTCTTGGCTTTGTTTCCTTGCAGGAGATTTGTGGAAGTGTGCCCTAATCTGCTTTTGGCCAAATCACCTGCACTAACTAAACTGGGTGATTTAAGTGTTTTGGGTAACCCACTTAAAGGCTGAATTTGCCTGAAGCGGGCTAAGCATCTTTAAAGCAGCCAGACACCAGGTTCTGTCAGATGTCAGGGACTCCCACGCTACATGGGAGAAAGTAACCTCCAACTGGAGCAAGTACTACTCTGACCAGCCAGCTGGGGTGCGAAAGGGGACATCTGCACATGAACTGTACTCAGGATGCAAGCTGAAGCAATATGGACCAATTTTAAAAGAGGAGAGTGCACACATTAAGTTTCACTGGTGTGACTGTTTCCATTTATGTTACGAACACCTATTCATGTGCTAATGGAACTGCTCCATCTTGCTCTAAAGAAACACTTGCTTTATAAAGCAATATTGATATTTCATTTGTCTAATGGCAATTCTTTATGCTCCTTCAGAGTACCCATATATAAAAAAATATCTTTCTTTTATCCCCTCATGCTTTTGCTTCATGTAAGCACTTAAACTTGTGTCTTTCTTCAGGTATGTGAGCAGTAATAATGTTAGTGGGATTACCATCATAGTTTATAAATATTTAAAATCAACTACTTTTATTGCACTAGTACATTTGCTGATTCTATGAAATCTGAATTTTGAGCTTGTCTTCTCTGGTAAATTAATCCAGGCTAATTGATGTAAATCAGATTAATTAAACCAGATTAAAGTCATGCAAGGCCTTTCTCATTTTGAAAAAAAGCTGCCTTAATTCAGTTTTTTTTGATTCACTTCTAAGTCAGAGAAACTATTATAATCTAAAATCACTTTATATTCATGTGATCAGCTGTTTTGCACCAGTAATTTAGTATGCACCCTGTGCAGACAGCCTGTAGTCTTTACTTCATATGTGTGTGTGTGTGAGAGTGAGTGTGACAATTCCCTGGCTCTTGCTTTTCAGTATCTGGAGTGCTACTGCTGAGGAACATCAGCATGTCTAGAATTAGGTGGGGATCAGTCTTGAATTTTTGCTACTATTGATGAACTACTACATCATTAAACTACTATTTTATACTATTATGGATGAAGCTTTCTTGTTGGTACCAGCTTCGAAGGTTGAAAGCAAGAGAGACCATACTTTGGGAATTTAACCTTGGGTCAAAACCAAAAGATTTGTCTGGCAGTTGCTGAGTGTGTTCTTTTAGTCTGGACCCACCAAACATGCTAGAGCCCTCAGGCTCTCATAATGCTTTCCAGTGAATAATATCACAAACGAAAAAGCTGTCCCAACTAAGGCTGAATGCAGAAGGTGGGCGGCAGATCATACAAGCAGGAATGAAATGGGTAGTTTACTGGAAATCTAATTTGATGGATAAATAAGCGTGAATGTCAAGAGCACTCTAAATGTAGAGGATGGTAATATGATACTTAACAATTTGTGAAATCTTCATCACTGGAGCTTTCTGAAAATACTAGAAAGTAGTGTTTGGGAATAGCATGGGTATTGTTGACCCTACCTTGGAATAATCCCACCTTTCTATGATTCATCAACATTATTTTATTAGAATTCATTTCTTTGGATAAAATAAGAAGGAGTCTTTCACATCTTCCAAATGACTCAGTTTATTTGTCCATCTCCACATCTGCAGCGGTGACAGCAGGAACTGGTATAGAAATAGTGCCTCATCCATAATTTTTGTAAAAGACTAAATTGTAAGTATCAGAAGAAACTTTAGGAATCGTGAAAGCCTATCCTAAACTCTTGATCAGTTTTATGTGACAAGAAAGTTCAAAATTGTTTGAGTAAGAACAAAATGAATATTCAGAAGTACAAAAATTCAGAGGTTAAGCACAAAAATTTCTTTGGTGTCAGTTATCCTGATTCAGCCAGTGCAGTAAAACATGGGAAAGCTGTACTGCTATAAGTAAACAAATAGTGTAGGATTTGATAATGCTTTTCTGCTCTGAGAGACTAAAGTAATACACAATTTGTAGACAATTAAGAGGATGGCTTTCTGACGAAGGCAGCATCAAAGTATGTGTTTGAGTCCTCAGTAGTCAGAGGAATGAAATTTTATTAAGTGAAAAATTCAGATTTATTAGAATTTTTGTTCTTTGGACAAGTTTGTTTTTCTGATTTTGTTTACATTCTTAAGTTTAAAACTTATTAAGTTACAAACTTAATAATTTTTTAAAAATCCAAACCAGTACCAACATAATTGTTGCACAAAATATTTAGAAATATTCCATTAAACATTTGTTAAATGTTAACATTTAACAATGAATTAATTCAGTGTTGAACCTTGTGTGTGAGTTACCATCCTGGTTCCTGTGAACCCTGTTTCCCACATCTTGGGAGGAAGCTCCATTGCTAAACTAAATCTTCCTTATCTGTGCTTGCAGTGAAAGACCTGTTGTGAAGCATGTAATTATATTGGCTAGAGCAAAGTGGTCTAATCAGTGGGTCTGGACTGTAGATAAGGAAACAGACTTCAGGCTCTGTGACAGCTCAGATCTTTAATATTTGAATATTTCATTCTTCAAATCAAAATATTTCAGCCAAAGAAAATAATTCCTGTAGAAAGTGGAAATTAAAAAATTGCAGAAACAGGTGGTTTCTTGTTGGGTTTTGGGGTTTTGTTTGTTTGTTTTTTAAATAGGAAATTGCTGGCTAGTTAAGCTTATATTTAAATATCTGCTTGAACAGAAATGCCTTTCTGTATCAGGTTGTCAACTGTGTGCAAAAAAATCATGATTCCCAAGACTGGCACCATGAACATGAGAGATATCTTTAAATGTCTGTGCTACATTAGAAGTTACACAATTTTCTTGTCACCTGAGACAGGTAGAAACTTTAAGTTGTACATTTCCCCTTTTCAGTGCTGGTTCTTGCCCTAGTGCTGTGGTAACTAGTATCTCTCTTATCCACCCTCCTTTTCTTTGACCGGTGCCTTGACGAGTCTTGCAAGCATCACATGCCTGTTCTAGATAAGCGTTATAAGGTAGCCCTACTCAGCTCCTGATGTTAGACTGGTGGGTTCCCATGACTGACAAGAGGAGGTAACATACCTAAAATAATTGGAAGCAAATTCCTGTAGATTGTTTTTTTTTAAAACTGATTTCGAATGCAGAGTTTGGTGAGGGGGTTGAGGGGTTGGTTTTGCTCTTTCTAATTTTGGCAGCTTTATGAAAAAATAAATATTCATGTCATCTCACAAGGAGCAAGAGACAGGAACCCACAGAACCTTAAGATAAGTGAGACAAATGCCCAACTACCATGTATGTAAATAGTAAAAAACACCCTTTGAGTGCTTTGCAATTAAACACCATGGCTAAAAGCAGAAAAAGGAAAGATTACTAGTTCCGTTTCACAGATACAGAGCTGGTCTGTTACCAACTGTAACTGGGTGTCACAAAACAGTGAAAAACTGGAGTGGACTACCTAAAAAAAACTGTTACAGAAGGATGGAACAATTCAGGAAAGGCACTGATGAAAGAAATTATTTGTCTCTCTTTTCTACACCCCCCCCCCCCCCCCCAAGATTTCCTGAGTTGTTATTTATATGGTTATTAATTGAAATTGTAAAAAATTGTATAGAAATGTGAGCTCTTGAGGCAGATATACTTCATCATGAAAACTACCTGAATCCCAAATAACAGCAGTTATCCTGGTTTTCTGGAGAATATCCTCTCAGTCTATACCTGCATGTAGCCATTGTTTCCCCCCAGTTCCCTGCTGCAGTACAGCATTCAGAACCTCTCATGGACTGCTTTTGTTTTACTTTCTTTTAATGGTACCATTTGATCTGCTTTCCCAGTAATAAAATTAACTTTCTTTTAATATAAAAAAAAAATGCTGTAATAGGGACGATTTATAAACCCTGAGAGGAAGAAGATTGATCTTTTCACAGAATTTAGGAAATTACTGCTTTCAAAAGTGGATTTTAAAACTTCGTTGACTGAGTGACAGTGGTGCATTGTATGGATGTATCTTTCAGAGTCTTGCAGTTGAAAAAGCTGTTCGGCAGTTAGAATAATCAGTCTCTATCAGAATTTTAAGCAGCTTTTTTCCCCAGCTCAACATAGAAGCAATTTACTTTTTTAATTTTTAGTGCGATGCAGTATATAATGCTGCATATAGTGCACAAGGAAGGAAGTGAAGGGGAAGTTCTCTCTCTGTAGTCTCTTTGCCCTCTACCCAAAAGCATCTGTCAGGCAATTTCTGTGAAAAATGGTTGCCGATTTATTTTTAATTTTTTTCAACATGTTGCTTATATTAAGGGTCAAATTAACCTATCTTATGAAGGCTGTGTAAGATACAGTGAGTAAAGAACCTGTGTATTGCTATTTCATTCTTTTAAAATGCAGTTTTAGATTAAGATGATAACAAAGAACTGAGAATAATTAATGGATAGATCCTTCTTATGATGACACAAAGACCATACCTTTCTGAACAGAAAGTTTACAGCTAAATTCCAGTTGTTCCTTTTTAACTTTTATCATCCAACTCAGGCACCCAGTTTAGGAGGCTAAAATCCCTGGGCTGTCCTTAAAGAGAAATGGAAGGGTCCCTTCAGACTAGGAGCCAAACTTGAAGTGAATCACCCATAAAAAGAAAAGTGTTCCATTGGTGCT
Source organism: Falco cherrug (assembly GCF_023634085.1). NCBI lineage: Eukaryota > Metazoa > Chordata > Aves > Falconiformes > Falconidae > Falco > Falco cherrug. Next base: position 96,130,762 of record NC_073700.1, on the reverse strand, counting down.
TGTAGCCGTCTCTCTCAGCTGTGGCGTTACTGTGTATAGGTGCTTCTCTTGGAATTTGTTTTAAAGTTAACAGTGCAATTATGCCAAAGAGTCTGAAACACAGGCTCCAGCATCCCCAGTACAGGCTAGTTCTCTGACAATGCAGCTTGCCTCTCCTCCGTTGAAAGAAGTTGCTTAGTAAATGAAGAGTTGACTCAGAGTTGCTCATATTTCACAAAAAAAAATTGCTTAAGCCCTGGGCTTCTGAAGATTTGACACAATAATCAAATATCTCCTAATGAATGTTATATATGAACCATCGTTAGGATTAGCAAGTCCTGAAGTAATTATTTCCCCTAGAAGTCTCCCCGCTGGGCTGTTAGTATCGCTCAATGTGGAATGGTCAGGGTCTCATGACAGTGTAAACTATCCCTGTCACCCCTTTCAGAAACCTACATTGCTATGAAATGTGGGGTGGGGGGTAAGGAGTTTTGAGGGATTTAGGGAAAGTATACCACTTCATGGCTTCCATCTCAAAATTCCTTCCTTGCTGTTTTACCACAAGAATAAAACACAGAGCTCTTAAAAAATTGTCTCTACTCCTGATCTCCATTTTGGGCAGGTTTTCATCCACATAGCTAAAACCAGATGCATGTACTTGCACTGTAAAGCCTAATAAAGAAATGTATATGCTTATCCAGTGTTTCTTTCCACTGCCTCTTCTGGATTACTCTTGTATTCTACTGTGGTAAGCATAATGCAGATATAATAAAAAGCTTAACCCAAACAGACAGAGAAATGAAAAATCAGGAATTCAGTCGATATCTGTCCCTTTCAAATACCGTAATAATAAAAGCTTGTTCCCATAGAAAAAATATATTTAACCTCCAAAGAGTTTTCAGTGCATTACCTCCCTACTGCTTATGAGAAAGATATTCAACTGGCTCATGAGTTATCTGTCTTTTATGCTCATGACAGAAAGATAATCATCCTCAGGGGTGATATATGCTAAATACTGCATAACTATGCCAAACCAGCAGCAGCTGTGCCATTCTTTATGGGGCTGCCATTTGCTCCCACCCACACCATACGGTCTCTGGACAACTATTGCTTCTCCTTCTGAAACCTATTTCACTGTATTTAAAACTGTCGTTAAAAGTTCAGCTCCCTGAAGAGTTCTGTAAACTGGGCCACTGTTTGTAAACATGGTGATTCAAAATTAGTTCCTAATTTCCCTGTAGACTGCTAGAATATGGGCTGATTTTATTTTATTTCCCCCCTTCCAAGTGCACTGAATAGCATCGCACTACAAAAGCAGCAGCAGCAGAGGATCAACCGACAGGGGCAGCAGATAGGGCCAAATATGCCAAAGTCCCTCTGGTTGCTGCCACTGGCATTCCTGAAGGACAGTTTTGAGTCTTAGCCTAGAGCCTTAGGGGTGTGCTAGGATGTTTCCCAAGGGTCTGTGTTTTATTTGTGGTGTTAGGATACATGCACAGTTTCTGGAAATAAGTTTCATTTCTGTTTCGGTGTCTATATCCTGGTAATCTGGCTCGGTGAATGGGACTCTCAATCACGTTCTTGATTGTTTAACTAGCAATTGTAAGGTTATGCAGTTGCATGGCATGTTCTTCTGGAGTCTAACCAGCAGTAATCCCACAGAGAGCAGAGTATTTGCTTTTAGTTGCCTATTGTGAACAGCATAGGATTGTTGTTTTTTTCTTTTTGACAGTTGTCATTTAAGGAAATGTAAGATTATAGATAGTAAAGCAAAGGTACAACGTGAATGGGGTATAATGACGGGGCTGATTCAGGCCATTTTTTGGCTTAACCTATCAATGTACTGCCTTCTCACAACATATTGAGCATGTTCACCTCTTTCTGAACAAGCTTTATCGATGTAGCAGAACCCAGATTTTTTTTGGTTTATTTATTTGTTGTTAAATCTTTTTTAAGGATTCAAAACATGTATTTCTGATCTTGATAACTTTTTTAAGAATCCTTACTGTATCTACAAGTAGCAGCTGGACACAAAGGACAAGAAGGGAAATGGTGAGAGAGTAGACTTCTGAATGGAAACCTCATCATGGAGCTGCTGCTAAGGCAGTTTTGCACTTTGGTGGGTCATACTAGGAGAGTGGAAAATTATCTGTTGCTCCAATAGCATGATCCGTCTCACTTTGAGAAAGGCTGCTTCTTCCTTACAAACCACTGCTAACCTGTGCTGGGAACCCAAAGGTAATCATTACCCAAAGGTAATATGACAGACCTTGTGCTACCTGATAACAGAGTTTGTATTAATTGGTGCCAGCCTTGTGGGCTACCTGCCTGTGCTTGTGACAACTTTGTGTGGCTTGCATTCTTGTTCTCTTCCCTGTTTCCTGTACTTGCCCCACCACAGTGTAAGATACATTACACTGAATGAGTCAAATTGTTTCACTTTCTTTTCATAAGAGAATTTTTTCATTCTTATGATGACCTTCCTAGTCATCCTTCCTCACATACATTCCAGTTTAAATTGACTTCTTAAAGATGCTTGACCAGAGCTGTATTTCAGATGATGTTTCAGCAAAACCATTATTATTTCCTTAACTCCCAAGGAACTGCCTTGTGTCAGGGATTGTAAAATTGTATTTCTCACAACAGTAGTACATTGGTGGCTTGTAGATGACCCTGGAATAAACTGCTACCTTTCTTTCTTTCTTTCTTTCTTTCTTTCTGCTTCTTTTCCTTCTCATATGATGAGCTCCCAAGCTTTAGCAGAGATTGTTGATATTAGTTCTTTAATCTGTATCTTGGTACTTATTTCAACCCATACTCACATCTATTTATTAGTCATCCAGCTCTTCCAAGACATTGCTGAAGTCCTTACCATTTTATGATGTTTACCAGCATTATGTAATTACTCGCTTTTGTGAACGTGTGATTACTTACTATGGCTAAGTTAGTGAAAATGTGAGATAGGGCTGGCCAAAGACTCATCCTTTCTTACTGGTATTGTCTTCTCTGTAAACAATCTCTTATAGGCCTTACAATGTTTTTACTACTACTTATCTTCTCATAGTTCAATAATTTTCCATGTGTCCTTGCAAGATGCTTTAGTTAAGTCCAAATAAATGAGAACTATAGCATTCCTGTTGTGGTTTAACCCCAGATGGCAACTAAGTACCACACAGCTGTGCACTCACCCCTGCTGCTGCAGTGGGACAGGTAGAAGAATCAGAAAAGGTAAAACCCATGGGATGAGAGAAGAACAGTTTAATAATTGAAATAAAGTAAAAAAAAAAAAAAAAAAAAAAGGAAAAGGATTATGAAAGTGATGATGATGATGATGAAAAGGAAGATAGCAAAAAGAAAGAGAGGAATAAAACTAAAGAAAAACAAGTGATGCACAATACAGTTACTCACTACCCACGGACTGATGCCCAGCCAGTCCCTGAGCAGCGAGCAGCGGCTCCTGGCCAGTTCCCCCCATTTTATATACTGCACATGATCTTTATGGTATGGAATATCCCTTTGGCAAGTTCGGGTCAGCTGTCCTGACTCTGCTCCCTCCCAGCTCCTTGTGCACCTACTCACTGGCAGAGCACGGGAGACTGAAACGTCCTTGATTTAGAGTAAGCACTACTTAACAGCAACTAAAACATCTGGGTGTTATCAACATTATTCTCACGCTAAACCCAAAACACAGCACTGTACTAGTTACTAGGAAGAAAATTAACTCTATTCCAGCTGAAACTAGGACAATTACATTTTGCAGAAAAACAGGTTCATTAGCAAAAAAAGATAATAGCTTGATGCAGTCTACAGCTGTGTACTGTTACACTTCCTTTTTTATTTAGTACATCTTTTTAATTGTTTTTACCTTCAGGATTTGTTTCAAAGTCTCTTCTATATTTGCAGTCAGACTATAGGTCACAGACAATTTTTTCCCTCATGGACCAAAAATGCCTAAATTTGCTGTTTTCCTACAAATGTTGTCTACAATCACAAACTTAGAGAGGTATAAAATATTTGCTGCTGGATCTATAATTTAGGTTCTTAATTTCTAGGGTGGCACTGGTCTGGTCTGTCCAATTTTAACTGCATTTTCTAATAAATTGTTTGTGGTAATTTCCACTCCTCAGGGTTTTCATTTTTCTTAATATTCCTTTTCCACCTTTCTAATAGTTTTGTATTGCTGTAGCCTTGTGTACCTCATTCCTTTTCTGTACACCTAAACTAGCCAGGAAGAGTACAAGCCTCTTCTGTTCTTGTCACCTCTCCTCTAAGCCTAATACTCATCAGTCATGCCAGGCTTTATTCCTAAAGGTCAGATATGCCATATACTCAGGGAATTATCCATCTGTCAAGAAGGGTCCTGTGCTTATGAATACTTTCTGGGGTTTGGACATTCAAAACCTTTCTTCTAGTGCCAGTTTCTTGAGCTCCATGTTCATCTTCACTGCCTTGTCCTGTTTCATCCTCCTTCTCTAGGGATGGTTTAACTATTCTTGTTAGAAGCTATTTGCCATGGGCATGATGCTTGTAATACAAATGTGCTGTTGAGTGGAGGGGATTAGGACTTCTTATTTTTTATTTCCTGTGAAATAAGTAGTCAAGTAGCACAGCAGGACTTTCTCGAGGGATGGCTTTTCCACACTCAAAAAGATTGCCGCTGAATGGATTTCTTCCAGGTGCCTCTCTGAGTATGCATACATATGTGAAGCATCAGCAGCTGTATTTGTCAAGAGATAACATTTGTTTTGAGTCTGATAGACACACAGGAACATGAAAACTTATTTTTTTTATATAATTATTGATAGATATAACCTTGCTCAATGAGGTAGAAAAACACACAGTATTTTTTCAAGTTTCCCAAAAGTTATTGGCATTTACAATAAATGCATAATTTAGTAGGGAAATAGTTGAAAGCAGTGCCTTTCTTGGCTTTTAGCACTGCGTGGTCTGTGATGTATTAAAAAGCTGGAGGGCAACTTGCATTACCACAGCATGATCTTACGGCAGCTAGATAAATCAGAACAACTTATTCTACAAAGTGAGGAGAACTTGAAATTAGTGTTCTTGCATACTAAAGACTCAGCTTTACTTGCTTGTTCTGGAAAATACAACCCAAAGCACATGTGATAGGAAAAGTATCTTCAGCCCAGTTATGTCTTACGCTTTCTTTAGGAGGAAGGCATGGTCTTATAAGTGCACCTGTCTCTTCCTTAGGATGCTAGAAGGACCATGCTTGACTAACTTTAAGTAGCTTCCTAACTTTGAGATGGTCTTGGGCAATGAATAGTAGTATGTGAATATTGTTGGAATGTGCATTTTTTCTTTTTTTTCCTGATAGTCCAGAAAGAAGGGTACAGTAAAGTAAAGTAAAAGCTGTTTCGTGTAAAAGTGCTAAAAGGAGATGTGGCATCAGCTCAGCCTGTAGAACTCAGTTGTCTGGTCAGGAACAAAAGCCTACACAGGTGCAAGAGGCAGTTAGATACTACATGAAACAAAAGGACAAATATCACCTGCAGCTACAAATGCTCACTTTGAAAATGTCTACAAAAATACTACCTGTTCTAGCTCAGCATATGATCTTCCATAGCTAGGGAAGAAAATTCCTTAAAATTTTCCAGGAAAACTGAGATTTACTGACTGACTGAACACGTTTAGCTGAACTAGGCATTCTCATAGGTACAGCCAGACCCCAGATATCTTGGAATTTACTGACCTTATGTCACATCACTGAATTCCTGAATGTGATGTCTCTCAAAGCAACTACATATTCCCCTGTTTTCACAGGAGTTTAACGTAGGTCAGCCTGTTCTATCCCACAGAAATGGAACTATTGCTATTATGAAAAGCCCTGCTTCAGTGGCATGTAGAAAATAAAAGGTGCTTTAAATAATAGCTACTTGAGATTCATTCTCATGTGATACCAATGAGACCTCCTAAGTGCAATTATAGAGTTAGAATTCACAATTGCCTGCACGTATTATTTCTTTTGCTGTATAAATTGTTGGCAAAATTATCCGGCTTCCAGTTCTTGAAGACACTAGAGTATAACTTTAAAACTGATTTTGAGGAGAGATGAGGTGGTGTTGTGGTTGATGCTTAATCATTTCAGGTAATGGTCCATTAAATGCTTCATCTACAAAGGAAGCTTTCTTTGGCTGGTGGAGCCAAGGCACTCAGCCCACAGATATTGAACTGAACACCTTCCTTTTCCTGGCTGTTGCTTACACTATGGTTACCAACTCAGAGAAGTAAAATGATATTTAATGTACATGAAATAATGAATTTCTAAAAAAAAATAAAATTAAAATCCCTCTGAACAAAAAATCCCCCAAAACAGGAGAAGGCAGTTTGGAAAGACTAAATGCTAAAACTGAAGCAGATATGAAAAGACAGTAAGATGGAGGGCTTAAGATTAGTTTTAAGGTGGCAAGTCTATGTACGCTGTAGGCAAAGATGGGACTGTGATTCTTCGTTCAACTAGCTTTGAACAAGCCACCAATACAGTTGATGGCAGCGTAGCTGCAGCAGAGCAGGACAGATTGTAGATGTAACAGTTTATGTATTTGCCCAGCTTTTGAGTGGTTTCTGTAGCCTATGGTGAACTCAGTGATGTCACAGCATGGGTAAAGCTGACTTTGTTGTGCCAACTTGAGGAAAAGCAGTGTCTTAACCACAATATAATTTCTCTGAGAAATTGTGGCTGTGGCCAGGGCTTCTCAGTTCTCATTATTTAATGGCAGTTTAACATCTGTTATTGTTCATTGGGAAGAGAGATGGAGTGGTAACTGTAAAGGCATTCTTGAGTATTTGGGGTTTGGTCCCTTCCCCTCCCCAAGACAAAATGACAGGTGCTCAGCTGGAGAGCTTTCATAAATTTATCAATTAATATTTTACATTTCAGTGGAATCTGGGCTACTAGTGTTGGACAGGTGCCACCAAATGTGGATGTCCATCACTTCAGCCTCCTCCTGATTTTCAAATGGCAAAAATACTTCAATGCCATGTGTACCCCTGTGAAATATTTTTCTTGTTGGATTTTGTGCTGGTTTTAAACTTTAAATAATGTTAATAATGTGGTTAATATTTCAAACTTTCCATCAGTGAGGCCTGCAAATGATCCCTTCTTTTTTGGATCTTGTTTTGGTTTCCTTTTACTAGATGGACAGAGAGACTAATGGGAAGGAATATGTTAGAGTTTTTTTAAAAAAGGACAAGTGTGAGTGAGTCACAATGGACCTCCCTGACTTGCACCAAAAATCTTTTAGTATTTTGTTATTATAGAGAACACATTTTGTTTCCCTAAAACAGTAGTACAGATACTTCCATAGTTTTTTAATCACAAATATTACATTTTTTAAATTTCTTTCTCAACAAAACCAAGTAGATATCCATATAGGTTTTGACAAGGAAGAGAAAACATAGTTACAGGTTTTCTGAACCATGATGCATTCATGCATCCATGTAACAGATCCACATACTCTGCTGCCTTGGAAAACTTTAGGGCTCCACACCCTCTTTGGACACTGAACAGAATGGTTGTATTAGCTACAGTCCTGGTAGAAAGTGTTGAGAGAACAACAACCCAGTATTTTCCTACATGTCAAAAGAGTTGCTGCTTCTTCAGTAGAATCCAACAGCGATTGTTGTGAAGGAACTGAAAAAAATATCTCTTCAGTTCCAAGGTCTTCATCCTTTGCCACATAGTATAACTCCCAGAAAATTGTATGTTTGGAGATTTAAAAAAAATAACAACATGCAAGATATAATACTTACTATCTTTAACTGAGAGCAGTGTATGTTTTTTATACGTGGAAAACCCTATGCTATAGGAAAAGTGTGGTTTTGGGGGGGGTTGGGTTTTTTTGGCACCTTACATGAAGAGGCACTGCATAGGAAGGTGTTAAAAAGCAGGTGAACTCTGCATTTTACTATATTCAGTTCATGCCAATATGTATGATGGCACATGAATTATGAAAGCAGCATTATACTGTGTATTTTCTTTGTGCAGGATGAATGTGAGCAAATAGAAAATACACTTCGCTGACTGGGCTTGCATAGCAAAAAGCCTCCCAAGGCTGGTTTTGCCATCAGCATTTGCGGTGGTGGGGTGGTGGGAGGATTAGCAGAGATGGGGGCAGCTAAGCAACAGCTGAGAGGGTGGTGGACTGCTTCAGGTGGTGGGCTGTGACCTCGTCCACCAGATCCTCACTCCTTTGGATGTCAAGCAAGATGCCAGGGTGGACAGGGTGGCATGTTCCCTCTACAGAGAAGGTCAGAGCAAGTGAGGAAATGCCATGCCGTGTGGGAGCCTGGCACTGACCGTTGTATCTCCATTAGTCACATAGAACACCTCTACACAGGCAGGGGTCCCAGCTCCTGAGGTGTGTTAGCTGTGGGGAAATTACCACATGGCAAATGGCATTCTTCACTGCCCTGGTGGGACATCGGCCAGTACTGAGAGCAGCTGTCTTGCGTGAGGTACTGCCCTGCTTGTCAGTACACCAATGTGATAAGGCTGGGTCACTCTTTGACAGACTAAGGCAGCAAAAAGAAGAAACTCTGCGCTGGCTACTGCTATGCCTTTCTATACAACTGGAACCATGTCATCCATTACCGAAACCTCACTCTAGATCTGAGCATTGGTTGTTTATTTTAATCCAGCAACATGTATGATAAAAGCACAATTTTCCTAACAAAAAAAAAAAATTAGCTCTGACATGTTGTATTATTAAATTATTATTTTCCCCTTTCCCCCCTCCTAGTTCCTATCAAATACATCAGACAAACTGTTAGGAACAGTTTGTTGGAGCCAAATGATTTCTAAGCAGTTGGCATCAATCACAAGCAGATCGTTCTGTCAGACGTTTGGCAGATGTGTGCCGACGTCCATTAGAGATGATTCAAGTAATCCATGACACGTTGCAGAGGTGGTGGAGTGGCAGTGTATAGCACACACAGGTCCCACTGTTATGATTCAGGGATGCAGAAAGACAAATTTTTTTTTTTTTTTTTTAGGGAACATGTGCCTGTCAGTTGTTTGTCTCTGCTTACTATGCATCACTAGTGAAGATCCATATTCCACATTTCCCAGAAGCTGGGGCTGGACACAGCTGAGATTTTTCTCATGCTGATGATTCTCTCCCTGGAGGATTGTAACCAGGTGTCAGGGGACCATTTTTAGAGATGGTAAAGATTTTTCTGACAAAATAGGCTCCCAGTAGAAAACCAAATCATTAAATTGATTTATTTTTTTCCTGTATAGGAGTGTCCTTAAAGTTGCAGGTAAGGTGTTTCTTTCAGATCAAAGCAAGGAGATGGGAAAGTTTTGACTGAAGGGGGTAGATGGGAAAGAAAGAAGAAGTCATAGGCACATATAGAATAGGCTGCATGCTTTTCTACTTCCTGTAAGGAACTACTATCATTAGGACAGGAGATCAGAAACACCTGCTATGTTCCAGGCCAGAACCACCAGCACTGGGCTGTGGAATAATCTGTTCCACTGGGTATAAATATTCAGTGTTTTCTAAAAAGTCAAAGAAGCTCCGTCAAGAGGGACTGACAGAGATCAATCACAGAATTGTCAACAGCCTGATGTTTGGGTTTGATGATGGATTCTGAAGTTCAGACTTCCAGCTGGACACTGGAAAAGCAGAGCTCAGGCATATGTCTATATTTGCTTCTGACTTTCATGAAAAACTGCATAAATATTTTTAGGTTTTTTCAGAGGTACTATGAGAACACTTTTTTAATTTTAAAAATTTCAGGGTTTTGTGAATCATGTTTTCCTTTTATGTTAGCCAAGCTCATAGTCATCTTGTCTTGGAAGAGAAGTTTAGAGTTGGTCCCAATATAGGAAAGGAAGGTCACAGCACAGGAAAAGTGGCAATGTCTGTCTCTAAATAAGACTTTTCTTACATTCCAGTGCTTCTGAAATGAAAATACACATGGAAACATTATGTTCATTTTCTGCTTGCTTTTATAATATTAAGAGAGCATACAGTTGGGGTTAAGTACAATAGTCCACAATGACATTGGGATCTTAGTTCTCTGATCAGATGCCACATGAGGTAGTTCCTGTAGAAGAAATGTTTCACATAGGTCCACCGTGTCTGTTTTGGCACATCTTACTAGGTTTTTTACACACGACTGGGAAATAAAAATGCCTTTTCTCTGATAGAGCTTCATTTAAAAATAATGGCCAAGTAATTTGAATTTAGAGCAAACTGGATGAAGAGCTTATCAAAAGGTAGTCATTGCAGAACTTGTAAGGCTGGTGCTGAACTTCTCTTCTGAAGCCTATTTCTCATCTACGCTAATTTTCTATAGTTCCCTGCAGCCCCCAAATGATATTATTTTCTGTGGTCATTTTGAATTATTAGTGTCTTCTAGGGAGATGCTACAGGCTTATAGATGCCTACCTGGGAGTTTTTGTCAGACTGCTCTTAATATAGCTAACGTGTTTTACAGATTTTCAGAATTAACCTTCTATTATGGAGTGAGTCTTTAATTCTAAAAGAGTTTATAAATATTAGAAACCAAATTCTGCCTGCAGATATGTCCCTGAGTTTGCATCCTTGAGGGCTGTTCTGTCTAGGCTTTAATTTTTCAGGGTCATTCCTAATATTCCTTCCAACTACTTGCTTGCACCAGTGAGTCAGCAGGCTTTGCTTACCTTTCCCAGGAAGATCAGAAATTGCTTAACACAGTGAGTTCACAAGTGAAAGCAGCCATTTGTGTCATTATGGATTAATGTCAGCAATAGATTCAATTGTGTTGTGCCATAGGTAATTTATTTCCAAGGACAGCATTTCTGTGCGAGCAGGAGACTGCAGCTCCTGGTCATGTGTGGGCTGCGGACAGGTTGCTGGGAGCTACCAGTGGGTGCTGGCTGTGGGATACTAGACAACCACCTCTTCCATGGGGAGACTTGAAGTCCAGCATACATTCTTTAATACATAAAAAACTCGGGAGTAGGTCAGGACTGAGCAATCGACTGAGGATTTTCTCGTATGTCCTGGGAAATGCTTAAAGTAAAGCCTAGGTTTTCTGATGCCTGCCTGACTGTCAATACTGATCCTGCAATGTTTTGTATTCAGAATTACTACAGTTTGATTTAGCTTGAGCGAAGTATACAAGAGCTCTCTTTGGAGTGACACTGTTATTGTTTTGATGATTAAATAACCTTTTTTTTTTTTTCTTTTGGCATTTCACTTCAGCTAGTTAAGTCTTATGATCTAATTAGCATTTGGCATTTGATAACTTAGGAGACTATCAAGAACTGCTAAATTAAATATTTCAGAAACAAAATGTCCTGTCTGAGAATTAAATAAAATTTGTTAAAACAAAACAAAATAATTTTACTTCTATTCATCACTGTTTACATTCTAGTTTATTCATAAATGTTTAATGCACAGAATGAAAACTTAATGACCCCGGCATGTAGTGTTTCACTTTGTCCTGAACTGCTCTTCGTCTTTTTTTGCTCTTTCACTTCTTGGGCAAAAGTTGTTACTCAGAAAATGTCCCCCATTTGCCATTGTCTATAAACCTTGGGAATGACTGAGCAATAATCCCTGGCAACAAATAATTTTCTGTCCATCTTAATGAGTGTCACTGTAGAGATGATGGCCATTGCTCATATATCAGTGGACTGTGTGCCTGAAGTCTTCGGTCTCATGCAATTATTCTATATTAGTGTATGGAAGTACAAGTTAATCAATAGAATTCATGTTTTATGAGAAAAACTGTTCAGTCATTTATAGTGTCATTTGATAATTTTGCTTTCATCTGGCTAGTGCCAAAGTGGCTAGCTACTTGCGTACATTATACCTGTCATTTCATAATAATTATACATTTTTAAACAGTTTAATGCTGGTCCTTAGCAGATTAAAAACTATGGAGAGCTCAGGCTATTCAGGTCAAGTTTTAGTTTAGGGCAATTCTTTGTTTTACTTCTCACATAGATAATGCTCAAGGTAGCAGGAACCACCTTTTGCATCAGCTTTACAAGAACAGAAATGAACCAAAAAGTAGTAGTTATTAATGTATCCCTACTTTTTATTCCTGTTCCTTTTTGGTGGTAGAGCTTAATTCTCTGTATTCAAGTTGTGGGACTTCGGTCCTTCGGCTTACTGCTTGAGGAAAAGTGGTAAAAATGGTTTGTTTATGTTCATGACAAAGGGAATATACTCCCTGCAGCAGAGCAGCAGAATCTGAATGATAGAAAAGAAGGGGAAGGATGGCTGGTATTTGTATCTCTTCATACAGAAGAACAAATTGTCTCCGTGAGACTGGAAACATTTCCTAAAAATTCAAATGTATTGGTTGATTTTCATATCAGTAGTATGTGGAAATGCTGTGTGTGCCTAGGATTTTGTTATGCTGTGTGAAATAAAATCACAGGTACCCAGAAGAGCTTGTAGCACAGGCAGGAGAGACCACAGCAACATAGATGGGTGAGGTCCTCCAAATGACAAAGGAAGCCTGAGGTATTGCTGAGAACGGGACATCATTGTTCAGTCAAAATCCACTGCCATAAGCTGAAGATGTTTCATCTTTTCTAAACGCTGACTAAAAAGAATAGGAAGGTAGTGACACTGAAATAATATCAGCCTGATCTAAGAAATACTGATACCAAAGTGTTTGTTGTGCGGTTTGGGCGTCCCTGATAACCCATATTCCAAAAGATTTATGTTATAGCGAGTCTTTGCAGCCTTTGGATCTATTCACTGAAGAAACAGAACAAAACCACCTCACTAAGTGATACAGCTCAGGGAAAGAAGTCTGGAAGAGGTATAGTGAAAGACAGACTTCTTGCATTGCTTTCCTGTCTGCTTGCCTGAAAGGGCTCCTTCCCCATGCTCCTGGTGCTTCAGTGGTGACTGGAGGCGGGAGAAGGAGTACGTTGTGTATGAAGAAAGGAGTACGAAGAAATTGTGTTCAGGTGTGACTGTTGCTGAGAAATCATATTGGTAACAGGTTTTTACTTAGAGGGTCTCAACACCTGTAGATAAAATGCATCTTTTAACGGGATTGAATCTATCAGTTTTCTTTGATATGCAGTATTCTTGATCATGCAATATTCCACTGGGAAACACTTGGTAATGCCTTTTCCCCTATTCTTCTCTGAATAGGCTAGTCATTCTTCTTTGCCCATCAAAGTCTTCCTGTTCAGACTTTATTGGACACTGTTTTTGTCCTTCTTTTGTGTAGGGTGCTTTTTGAAGAAATGGTTTTACACCTTGTTTAGTGTTTCAGTTTGCAAATAGCATGTTGATTTCTGTCTACTTTTCTGCAAAAACAAAAGACAATTTTCTTGCTGAGACAGGATGTGAATGATAAGGCAGAAATGATAATGGGTGCTGGAGGAACAGAACCCAGCCTTGTCTGTGTTTGAACTCAGCATCCATCACTGTTGTGTCTGACTGCCCCTCAAAATTATAAATGCAGCATCCTCTCTTCCTTCAGGAGGGAATGGAAGTTGTTTGTTGCTTTTTACTTTTCAGTGAGGGTATAATGAAAAGGTTAGGTGGGGAAATGAACTTACATTTCTGGGTTTTTCTGCATATTCTCTAGTGGTAAATTCTACTTTTACCATGCAACTTCTGTTTTCTGCTCACCCACATTTCCTTTTGAGCTTGACATTCAATTCTATCACTTAAGTCAGTGTATCTGACTCCAAATGCAACTCAGCAACACATTTACAAGTAAAAAGTAACTATTTTTACCTCATGTTACTTTGGATATGGTTAAAAATAATTCCTCGTTCCCTTGTGTTTCCAGCATCAACTCTCAAGAGAATATAGGGTAAGGAAATGATACCATGCCCTTTGATGCCTCCTTGGCTTGAATGGAAAGGGGAAGCTTGAGAGAGGCTTTACATGTGATGGTTTTGAAAGATAGGTATATGGCCACACAGAATAGTTCATTGCTGGCCATTGCTGATATTGGTCACAGCCTCCAGCTGTCTTTTTTGAAACAGTAAGATAACTTTTTATCATTGTGCAGTTTATCTACTCATTTTGCTAGAATGCCATGAAAATTAAGCCGTGTGCTTTTCTACTTCCCCTGCAGATACATGCGTTCCCCCCACCAGCCGCTTTTTTTCAGCTTGAAGAATAAAGATTATTTGAACTTAATTCCAAGAAAATGTATGGGAGAAGTACTATTAACAATACTACCTGCAAGTGTAGCTGAAACAATGCCTGAACTTTTCTAGGTCACAGTTTTTGCTCTTGCTTCCACAGTAACATCTGAAAAGCAAAAACATAAACCACAGAAAGAAAGGCTGGTACACAGGTGCAATAGTTGCTATTGAACGGAAAACATGGTGCGTTTTTTGTGGTAGTTGCCATAGCAACAAGATCATTTACAGAACATAATCCCATTAGGAGAAAACATTTTTATACTGAGCTAATTGTACATGAGTTTATATTGCTTCACAACCTGTTTTTGGAAGATTTCATTTTTAGGATACTAATAAAAGACTGATTAAAAGCATTACACATTGTCCTAAATTGCCTACAGAAAGAGAGGAGATAGGAATTATGTAAATTATTGCAGGTATCCTTAGATTGATCCTTACTGATCAAGTAAATTAATTCATGTGCTCATTTCTGTATTAAAAGTCACAAGATAGCAGCTATACCTACACTACAGCATCAGTTTGGTCAAATTCTGGTCTTTATAAAAACATTCCCCATATGGCCCTTTCCCTTAGAGACTCTGTTCATTCCTTTAGAGCTGCATATATGACCATTTTTTAGAAATTTTGTTAACATTTCCTCTGCACTGACTTGCACACTAAGAGGTGTAGAAAGTCACTTGATAATTGACTGAAAGCAAGCTAATGGATTGTAAAAACCCAGAATGGTTAAGACTAGGATGAAATGTATCACCTGTGGGAAGGCACAGTAGATTTAGGAAAAAAAGGGAAAGTAAAAAGAAGTGCTGAGATCTGCAGGCGCCATAAGGAACCAGGGATTTCCAGCTAAATATTCTAAGAAGTCATGTTCAAAAGTCTTTCCTTTGTGTTTTAGCCTTGCTTCAGAGAAGTGTTGCTGCCACATACCTGCATAATAGAAATAGAGATGCTGTTAATGGTTAAACAGCAGGATTGTACCTATTGAGTTATAGCTGATGGGAGTATTCTGCTTAGTAATGCTTCTGGCCATCAGTCACATTTTCATTCAAGAAGTGATCTGTAGAATTCATTGGCACTGCAAGTCAGGGAGGTCAAGAGCTTGGAAAATTTCAAAAGGGATTTGTATATCTGTATAGTGTCTAAAAATACCTGCAGTTACACAATATTGCCTTTTTATCTCCTCTCCCTTTCCATGCTGCTCAGCTCCATATGCAGCTATCTTCCATTTAGGTCCTATTTACACCTGAAGCAAATGGGATTGATGCTGTGGCAGGCTTGGTGTGGTCTACATGGACACAAACTCTCATGCTGTATAGCAATCCTATATATCTCGTGAACAGGGAAACCCACAATTCTAGAGGCCAAACTTGGTGTGTAGGTGTGCAGTTTTATATAAGGTTTCATTGATTTTAGTGGAAGCTTCTCCAGTTTACATAGATACCTAGGAAACTACCTTTTAAAGGCATAAGGAAGCTGCAAAATGCATTTACCTTCGGTGTGGAAGGAGGCAGAAAGCTCAGAGCTGAGCCCATTTTGGTCAGGGATGCATCTGGGGCTGTGGTCTGGAATTGAAATGTCTGTAGGAAGAGGTTGTGGAACAAATTGTCAAAGCAAGTGGTGACAAGGAGTCAGGACCAAGTGGTGACCTAAAAGTGTTAATGAAAGTCAGGGATAAAATAGCAGAATTGTGAACTGTGGTATGTAGGCTCTTGTGTAAAACTGCCGGAGGCCTGGAAGGTGGCAAATGTGATACCAGTCTTTTAAGAGTTCTTTACGGCTTTTAATGGGTTCCAGAAGAGATCATGGGAACTACAGGATGATAAACGATGTCTGTACCAGGCAAAATGAAAGAAAATGTCATGATGAATAGAATTAAGAGATCCATGGTTCACCTGGGAGCTGTGAATTTGGCTTTTGCTTAAAATACAAAATTTTAAAAAGATCTGCCTCACAAACTTTCACATCAACAGCCATGTGGACAGGGAGCTCCAGCTGATAGACTCCACTTGGAACATACCACCTGGATTTCCAAAAAGCAGTTCACAAGGTCCATCACACACACACAAAAAAAAAAAAAAAAAAAAAAAGGAAAAAAAGCTGTGAAATAACAAGGAGTATCTTTCCCTTTATATAAATTGCCAAAACGTAGGAAACAGATCAGGTGCAAATCACTGCTTCTTGTGGTAGAGAAGTTACCAGTGAGGTTCTGTAGGGAAGTGTGCTATTCAGCATATATCTGAATGACCCAGAAAAGGTACTGAACAATGTTACAATTAATTTTGCTAATTATAGTAAAGCATGCAAGGCAGCAAAAAAGAAAGCTTATTGGGAAGAATTGCAGGAGGGCCTTATGAGACTGTGTGACTAGGTTAAAATGGTAAATAAAATTCTACACAAGTGTAAAGCGACATATAGAGAAAACAAAATCCTAGCCTTACAATATAAAATGACTTGTTCTGAGATGATCCTTAGAAGTCAGAATGAGATCTTAGGGTTACGTCTGTAGAGATTAAAAAACTGAGCAGAGAAGAAAACAGAAATTATGATCTTTAAATGACCAAAAGCTGGGAGAGTATTCAGGGTATGTTTCATCTACATGTGTCCTGTGCTTTATACTCTTTCTTGGGCATCTGCTTTTTGTTGGACACAGAACATGATTCAAGATGTATCCTTGACCTGTTCCCTATAGCCACTGTTAGTCTAGTTTCTGAATGCCCTTTTTTCTTGATTTGAAAATGTATACATAGATTATATTTACAATGTTGTCTTTAGACTTAAGTTCCTGTTCAGAATGAATGAATCATCTTATGAATGGTTTTCAACTCAGTGAAGTAACTTTATGAAGTTTACTCTTTTCTTTCTCAAAAAACACCTGGTATACTAGTAGGTGGCAGTACACCCACAAATAGCAAAGAGAATATTTGCTGTACTGACAGGATTCAGATATTCATCCTCTCTAAGTAGAAAGCATGGAAAGCATAAATAAAGTCAGAAGAGCATTCTTTCTTCTCTTCACAAGAGTGTTAGAGAAGAGAGCAGGTAAAAATTAGTGTAACACAGCTGAATTTCAAAAGACTTCAATGGATCCAAACAATAAGTACTAATGTTTTTTCTAAGTGGCCATTAAATGATAAAGCATTAATAGAGTCTCGATGTCTTATTTAGAATGTTTTGATGCAGTCAGTGTGATATAAACTGTTGTGGTGGTATGTGTCTTATTTTTGTCATGATCTACTAGAGGTCCTCAGAAATTCTCTAGCTATAGTTTTTGTATTTAAAAAAAAATATTTTTTGCAGCTGAATCTTTACCAAAGAGTAACTCCATTCTAACAAAATGTCCCTCTTACTTTAAAAAAAAAAAATGTTGTTTTTAGGTTGTAGAGGTCCCACTTGGCATTTCAAAAATTAGAAGTGAGGTGAGAGGTCTATGGAAAGGAAGAATAGGAGCCTGTAAAACTTTAAAAACTGTTTTACAATGAAAACCAACAGGTCCAAGTGTAAACATGTGGAAATAGCAAAATTAAATGGTTGAACTGATCCAAAACAAAGGAAAAACACCATTAAAAATATTGGATATTTTCAGTCTCCATCCTCTTTGAAATCTTGAAAATTGTTACACTTTTGCCTAACTCTGCTAGTTAATAAGTAGCATTTTGGACCAAACTGAATGTTTTCATTTCATTGTTCACTGCACATCATTAATCTGGTTCTTTAAGGCAAAAAATAAGTGACTCTCTCTCTCTCTTTATTCTTTTTACTTCTCCTTTTCTAAATCAACTAAAATCTCTAAACCCTAAGGGTAGCTATTATGCCTGCAGTAAGAAAAATGCATTACTTGCAAAACAACTTTGATTCTTGTTTCCATGGGATTTTTTTACTCAGGTTTAACATTTCTGCCAAATCATGTAATGCTGACCTGTAGAGTACTCAAGTGATTTTACTAGGTCATTAAAAAAAAAATCTTTAGAGAAAATCATTTTAGTTTACAGCCTTTCCAGATCATGATGCTTAGTCTAATTGTTGATAACAATAACATTGTACACAGAAATAAATCAAAAATAAGGATAGCAGAGTGTATTAACCCCTGCACTGCATGCATGTTCAACTCTTAAGAGAACATACCAGTGTCAGGGCAATTTTTAAAGTCAGGCTGGGTCTTCTGTGTCAATATTTAAATCTGACACACAGTAGAATATATGTGAGACTGCTGCCAAGCTTCCTCAGAAAGTTATGAAGTGACTGTGGGAGAGCCTGGATCCTGTATCCCTGAGTCATCCGAAACACCTGGACTGCTTTAGCTTGCCTGGGGCGTTAAGTTGCCCAGGCACCAAAATATCCCTCAAGAGGCAGCATGACCTCACGTGAATTTCAGTTTTTACCTTTAGAGCCATTTCAGGATGCTATTTTGTTTCCTGCCATGCTTAAGTGATTGTGGTGAAAGTTTACCACTTCAAAGCATTGATGCTGTGAACATTTGAGACAATGGATTCATCATGTAAATTGTTATTAGGCATGAGGGATCTTCATCTGTGCATTAAGGACTGGCCTACATTTCTAAATGCTGAACCAAAGATAAGGTCTTTCTTCAAGGTTGTGATTTTGCTGTTCACTTGGCACCCACTGTAATGGGTCTCATTCAAATGCTAAAATAGGGGAAAAAAAAAAGATACTTCATTCACCTTAGCTTTTTGTAACCATGCCCTTCAGTTGAAGGATTTTGCAGGTAGGATTAGTGCTGAGGTTCTTTCTTGCAAGCTTTCTGTTTTTTTCTGCTCCAACAACAACTGATTAAAACCCATTGATAGCTTTGGATGCAGATGTCCATTGCTTTAAGACAGGGTGTTTGTGAAGGTGGAGACAGGGTACCCATCCTTTTCGGTAACTTTGGGGATCAATTTCTACACTTCTGGTGTTGCATTCCTCACTGCCAGGAGCCTGCCTCAACTTTGGTGTCGGTTCAGAGGCTGGAGTCACCTGAGCAGCCCCATGTTATTTCAGATGAATCTGGTAACGTGAGGTCCAGCAGGCAGTCACTCATTGAAAAGAACCAAACTGGGTTCAACAGCTGCATTATTGGGCAACATTTAGTAGACATGGTTTTGTTAGGTTAAGGTGGCTGGTGATATCTTCTCTTTATAGCCTTGCAGCTTGTATTCAGCACCCATCCCTCGGTTCAAGCAGATTCTGGTACTACTTCAATAATTTCCATATCGTAGCTGTGGTATTTTCTGTGTTAAGGAGCTATGTATTGATCCTTCTAATGCCTGATGTTGACTTATAAGAACTTCATTGGTTTTGTTATTTGTGGGCAGTTTATGAATTTACAAAGGATTTGAGTTTTCCCATCAGGATTTTATATGGCTCATTAGTATCCTTTTGAAAGAATGTGTTGTCTTTTTTAATTGTATTATGTGGCTTTCATGACAGTAGTGGTTTTCTTAAAGTAAAATATGATCTGTACCTGTTTCTCTGTATTACTAGAGCTGGAAAAATAAAATTTACCTGTATGATCCCTGAATTTTGTTTTTAGAAAAAAAGATTGAACCATATACTTTTCAGATTGTGAAATAGTCTTTTTACAGGTTTTCCTCATGCATTTTCCCCTTAGCTTTCTTTTCCTTGTTTCAGTTGAGATTAGCAGTAGAAGCCTCATGAACTGAAAATCCTCCCTCACAAGATTTTCAGTCCAGTTCTGCATTTTGAAGCAAAAAGAGTAAACCTTAAAATTGAGTGATCTGACATTGTCCAAACCACATCCAAACCCCATAAGGTTTCCACATCAGCCTTTTCTAATATGTTTCTACATTTAGTCAGGCAATTGTAAGCATGGAGCACCTCTAACTTGGAAGCAGAAATAATTTTTATCTGTATTCATTCCCATTTGGTGCCTTTAAAAATCCGTCTTTTGTTCTTTTTTGTGACTTCTTCTTTGTGCTGGATTTTTTTCAGAGCTGTGTATCACGCAAAATACTAGATCTGAATTCTGAGAGTAAATTACATTTCATCCTGTTATATTGCACTTTATTGTGCTACTAGTGAGCAGAGCAGTCCAGAAAAAGGCAGCGCTTACATGCACAAAGGTGAAGTATGAAAAGACTGTTTGCGTCGTTCCCTTCATTTTTGCTGGGCAACTTCTTCCTGTGCAATGCAGCAAAGTATCCAAACATCTTCATCAGGCTGCATCTTATAGAGGGTCTCTGCAGACAAAGCTCTCCTGTAATACAGTGGGACAGGTGAGATGAGGTGCTGAGTCTCCAGTATGCTGGGAGGCAAAAAGAGGAGGGAGACATAGTAGGCAGATGAAAAAGCAGGTAGTGCAGGAGTGATGTTATGAAGGGCTGGGAATAGAAGCTCTCAGTTGTGAAGTGAGTTGGAAGTGGAAATACCTATCTGAATTTAATTTTGATCCCTGTTCTAGTTTTAGGTGTTTCCATATAGCCTGATCCAAAAACCATAGGTTGGAAGGGTACTTAGACTCCAGCAGTTTGAAAACAACAGGTTTTTGGGGTTTTTTTCCTTCTCTCATAAGTACAGACATCTCAGTATCTTATTTTTAGTTTTTAAAAAACAAACAAAAAAAAATTTCCCCTTTTGTTTCACCTCTGTTCATTCATCTTCATACAACAGCATTTGCTTTGTGTTGATTCTTATGGATTCTCGTTGTAGTCACTGTGATAAACTGATTTCCAGGGAAAGGGAGCCTACTAGGTAGGTACTACAGTATTACAATTAAATAAAGCTTGTGAGATTAATTGTGTGATATTTTTCAGTGAGAAAAAAAAAAAAAAGGCTAAATTTTGAGGCTACTTTTTACATGCTCCACTTTTCCAGCAAATGACAGGTCTCCCTTTTCTTGCCAGACACTGAATTTTCTTACTTATCCAAAAGAAGTCTAAGAAAATTCAGTTATCCCTTGGTGATAGCAATAATTTTAAAGAAGATATAATTACTGAGCTCTAATATAACTTGTGTTACTCCTGACAAACGTTGTGATAGGACCCCTCCCTACAACACAAGTATAGGATCTGGTGTGACATAATTATTCAATCCACGTATTGTAAATATGAAGCCTTAGCGTCTTTCTTTCTTTTTCTTAGATTATTAGAAGGATACAAATGATGGAAAGAAGTCTTTCCTCTTTGCTTGAAGTTTGAAAAGCCCCTGTCTGAGCCCCACAGAGCTCCCCTAAGGGAGTGTTTTCAAAAATATAGCAGGAAATAAACTTGTCCTTCGAAGGAGATAAAAAGACTAGAAACTTTAAACTACATTTTATAGAACAAATATCTTTCTACAGAAGGCACTGGTACAATAATAAGCTGCAATATGGAGATACCTGAAAAAGTAATCAGTAATGTTTTCGTCAAGGTCAAATCTGTCTGACTTTCTCCTTGTATTTTAAAAAAGGTTCTTGTGGGAGGAATTGGTAATGACTTTGAAAATGCTTAAGGAAGTGAATGTCACAAGTGAGAATATCCAGTCTAAAGGTAAATGTGTTATATACTGGCGTTTGTATGTAGTTCAATGGGTAAATTATTATAGTAACAGGAGAAAGGTATCCAAATCAAATAGGTCTTTTCCAGAAATCTAGTAACAACTCCTCTTAAGCAGAATCTTTGGACTTTTCTTTGTTCAAAGGAAGAATGGTTCGGAAAGGTCCATCTAAGTAATGTTCTCTCCCTTTTTGAGTGGTAATTGTATATGTATTTTTACCGTTGCCTTTTAGAGTGTCAGGCACAGATCAGTATATCCCTGTTTGTGAACTCTATTAAATATAGTGATCTCAACCCAAAGACAGAAAATGGGATAAAAGTAACTTTTGTATGTAACTCCGTAACACAAATACTGAAAATAATCAAGCTGGTGGTAACGCAGAACCCAAATGTTATTGCTTATAGCAATCTAAATGAGAGGTTATGTGCCAAACAGTAATGCATTGGGACTGAGACGGCTATCAGACAGGATGAAGGATGCTGGACAAAGGCATTCTTGGAAAAGAAAGGACAGTGCCATTTGAAAGCAATGTCGAAATAGTCCTCTCTTGGAATAATGAAAAGGAAAAACACAATGTGAAAACTCAGTTAATCAAGCTGTCTATCACTAAATATAAAGCTTAGTTGCCTCTGATCTTTGCAATGCCTCCTCTGGGCATTTTCACCAAAGTTTCTGTTTAATAACTACTGTGGTGGTTATATCTTTTGTTTTGTTTTGCTTTTTGTTAAAAGAACTAAAACTTGCTTCTAATTAAATAGTCCTACTGGTGGCAGCTAACAAAAATCCCCATATATCTGGAAGGAAAACAGGGTGGAAAATGAAAGAGCTTTGGTGTCTTGCCAAGGGTAAGGAGCATTTGGCATTTTTTGAGGATGCTTGAGATCATTACAGTCTGAACTTTCCAAATCCAGAAAAAAACCCCACAAAATCAAGTAACTTAGTTTGTCCACTAATACTGCCATAATAGTGTATGTGGCCTTCGGATCCTGTAATGTGACCAAAGACAAGTTGACATATTTTGATTATAGTGGGGAAACACCACTCCATAAGTGTCTTTGTTTCTAAATTTTCACCTATCAGGCATTACTGGCCAATGTTAGAGAAAGATCAAGATAGAACTTTCATCTGACTGAATATGGCTATTCTTACATTATAGTTTTGGTTGAAATCAAAACATGCTTCTGAACTTTTATTATTTTTATTTTAATATAGACAGCTGTGTCATAATGGAAAGTAAGAATATCCCAGTGATAGAAACTCTTAAGACTAGAAAGTCAAGAATGGACAACTTTATGTCTTTGGATCTTCAAATTTTCAGGCTGTGCTGAGGATCTTTCACAATTAGTTGTTCTTTCTGTGGGTTTCTACTGGAACACTTAGCTTTATAGATGTCATTTTTGTTTGGACTCTTTGGTAGTTGTGACAAAATTGTCCATAGCTGATCAAGAAGGGATTGACTCCATACATTTGCAAGAGTATAAAATGTAATTATTTCCTTTGTTTCTCATATTTAAGTGGTAAACCATGGGCATAGAATATTTTTAAGTAAGACTGCATAAGTAATCCTGTCTATCTTGCAGTGCCTGCTAGACATTTCTAGTATGAAATTAGTGTTAACTGCTCCACTATTTCTCAAAACCTACTTAGGACATACTCTTTGAAAGTTTGGTTCTGTTGTGAAAAGTGACAATATCAAAATGTCACCTTTTAACTTATCAGGTCTGCTCCATATGTGTCTTCAGATATGCCCCTAGTGCTCATTTTTCTCTTGTTCGTTCTCTAGAAGTGGCACAGCTCCATGAAGAGATTTTGATTCTGTTCCTTTCTGTGTATCTTTATCATTAGAAGTGTTTATTGAGTTTTAATTAAAAGGATACATCCTGTACACATTCAGATACAGCCTTAAGAGAGTGTATCTGAACCAGTGATGTTGTGCTAGTTCAATATATACATTGATGACAGCAGAACTACTAAGATATGATGACAGACATAACTAGTTCTGCACAAATGTTATTTACTGATGGTCATGCAGCAGAGAGGGACAATCTATGCTGGCTTCAGATGCAGTGATTTTTCTGGAATGGTTACTGGGAGGGGAGATGGGAGGCAAATAATCCATCTCTAAAAGTAGTAGATTTGATCTGAAATTTCTGAGACATCGACTTCTGAACTCCATGTTGCCTTTTTTACTGGACTGCCTTTCTTAGAATAGTTCTTAGGATCCCTGAGCAGTGGAAAGGGTACCTAAGGGTAATACAAAGGGACACTGAGAAAATTTTAAGGTTTTTCTGCTGGCTGTGTACCTGAGCCAGTAAAACAGTCCTGTTGTTCAAATTTCTGTTCAGAATTTTGCCAGAACATTATTTTTAGCTTGCTAGTGAGGCTACTTTGTGTGTATGACTCCTGTATGCCATACTGCTGAGTACTTTTATTTATTATTTATACAGCCATGCATATTCCATGAAATGGACGTTTCTCTGTCACCTTCACTGATGTCTGAAGCTCTATGGAGAAAATAGCTAGCTCTACAAAACAACTCCTTACTAAAGACAGACATGAGGACTTCAAAATGCAGGCTTTTCTTTCCCTAGATCCAAGTTGCATCAAAATCCTCAAATTGTCTTATGGAAAGGAACTAAAATACCATAATGTACAGTCGGTTAATATTTGGAGGCTTGCTCTCTGTCAAAATTTCTTGGCTTGAACCCAGCATAAGTTTCTCACTTGAAAAAAAAAAAAAGAAAGAAAAAGAAGACAGCTAATCATAAACACATTCCTGTGACGCTCACATGCTTGGAAACTATGGTAATGAATGTTGTATAAACATATAGACAGAAAGCAAAGCCTACAATGGGATTAAAATGTAGAAAAGATGCATTTCACCTCTTCCCCAAAACCCCTCAACCTCCCAGAGTAGTACATTTGGATTTTTTTATAAATTAAACAAGTAGCAATTACATTGGAAGGTTCATAAGATTATACTTATGACATGTTATTATTCATTTGAATGTAGTTTTAGAAATGAGATCTTACAGGATTTTCATGTTTTCTGCTTGCCTTGCCTTTATGCACCATTTAATTGCAACATGTTATCTAGTCCCTGTTAGTAAAGTTTTCACCTAGGAGTGGGCTACGGGCTTTCATAGGTAGCTCTATTCCACTCTTCTGGATGATCACTTATTTTAATGAGAGAAATAAACATAGCGGGAAAGGCTTTTAAGTAAATTGTTTCTATCTTGAAATACTTTTCCACATTCATATCACCATCAATGCAACAAAACTGAAAAATCTTTCATAAATGTCATGGTATGCTGCTTTTAATAGCCTGGTAAGAGAAAGAAAAAATTAAAACTGAAATGCTAGCTCTTGGGACTGAAAGAATAATAGAACGGAAAAGATGGGTGGAGGTGGAGAGTCAGGTGAAGCCAGCTCAGCAACATCTGAAGCCGACACTGTGTTGAGGCACAACAAGGGTGCAACACTCACAAAAGAAGTTGCCATGTAAATTGTACCCCTGTTGATTTAAATCCATTCATCTCACAGGGGGTTACACACAACTGATGTGACATTTGAATAAATAAATGAACGCTGTGTTATTCTTGACTTAGTTTATTTTAGGCTCATTGCTTCAGGCTGTTGACCAGCTTGTTGATGACATTTCTGTCCATGCATTAGGGAAAGGTGAATCAATATTGGGTATTAACAACTCTTTTGTTACTGTGAGCCTCCCATGCATATGGGATATGATCACAGTATCAGCTATACTGTTCTGAGCTCTGGTATTGATTCTATGCATGAAACAGAAATATTAACAGCAGAAGCCATCTTCTGCCTCCCTCAAACTATTTGCCATCTCCTGCTATAAAATAACATGGATAATTTTTAAGGGTCTCTTTTCAGTTCATTGGGAAGAATTTAATTCTTTGGACTGAAAAATGCAGCTATGGACATTGCCATTGCTCTGGAAATAGTCATCAGCACCTTAACTTGCCTTTGTATTCTGCTTGGATGCTGTCTCTTCCAAGAAATATTCCCCTTTTGTTTCCTCAAGGTTACACTCTGGGTAATCCGGTCATTTTTTCCTAGGAGCATGTGATTAATTTTACCTAACTTTAGCATTTAAACTTTAGGTGTTTTGTCAAAAATGCCTATATCTAGGCTTACTGTACTCAATGGAGAAGACCTCTCAACAGGCATTTGTAGACGATAGCTGTCTAATATATTGAAGATATATGTCCTCTTGAGCATCTGTTTCCATTGACAACAGAAGCAGTCTACTCAGCTAGCTAAGTGCTTACTTCTTAGACTAAAGGAAGATTAAGCCAATCCTACTTAATATTGTCTTCCAAGATAACACACTGACCTAGGCAACATGCAAATTGTAATTAATGGTAAAGCAAAACAAAACCCGCATGATTTAACCATACACTCAAACAAACTGTATGCCAAAACATATGGATTGTATTCACTCCAACATATAAAAATAAATATATAAATATAATTCCTGTCTGTCTGTCTGTCTGTCTATCTATCTATCTATCTATCTATCTATCTCCCAATTTAATACTTAAAAGGAAGTGAATCCAAGGAAAATTTGAGCAATAGGTTCTATTATTTTTCTCAGTTTAAATGCAATGTTGTCTCCCCTACTACAGTATCTGAGATGACACATATTTAATATATAACCTTATGATATTACTCTGCAGGAAATAAAGGAATATGAGCCCCATTTCACAGCTGATAAAATGTGACAGATCATCTAATGCCTGAATTTAGGCTCCTCTCTCTTTCTAATTTCAATATCTTTAGACGGTGACAAATTGAATAAACTTACAGAGAGACCTGTAGTAGGGACTTGAGCTCTTGAGTAGTTTCTACAATATAGCTTCAAAAATCAGATCCGCTCCCCTCCTTTTTTTTTTCTTCTTTTTTTTTTTTTTTTTTTTCTATGCATTGTCTGAGAAATTCTGCTGGCTCATCATTCTTCATTTAGAGAGTGTGCATTTTTTTCTTTGGAAGGATTGCACTAACCTATTTGACACAGTAACAGTATTTACCTACATCTCAAACATAGCCTGAATAAACATCCAGTTTTGAGAAGAAAAGTGAATATAAATGACTTCTTTATTTTTGAGAACTGGGAGACAGTGATATATTGAAAAATACATTGTTCCTTTCTGCTGATTTTCTTTTCTGAGATTTTCCCTCTTTTTATATTTCTGTCCCAATTTTTCTTCCTTGTGTCTTCTGTTTTCCCTCAAACATATTTTTTTGAGGGTTTGGACAATACATTTTTCCTTTGATTGTGTCTTCCTGTTTTGGTGCGACTAAATATGTGAGCCAATATCTACTTTTTTTTTGTTTAATTCAGTAAGAAACTTATTGTGCAAAGCAATCTTACTGTGATTTTTCTCCAAGTGGACTCTAGTTTTGAGAGAAGCTTTTTCCATTGTAGGGTCTTGCTCCAGTTTGTTTCTCTTCTCTGACCTGACATTACCACAATGGCACGTTTAACTAATTTGAGATTGTAAGTATCAGCTTAAGCTTTGGTAGTCAGTGGAGAGAACAGTTCAGAGCCTAGAGGGGGTGAACCATGTTCTGGAGACTCCTCTCTCCTTCTTTTTACTATGGGAGGGATCCAGTGCTTTGCTAACACCCCAAGAATTAGGTGTGATGAATCTGGGCCAATGAGTCTCTAGCTAATTAATTAGATGCTAACAGAGTTACCTGCTGCAACAGAATAGTTTAACAAGTAATTCAGGTAAAAGTTACTCTTTTTTTCATAACCTGACCAGGAAAAAAAAATAAAAATTGTTGTACCTGGAAACATAGATAGTGAGAATGCTTTGGTTTTATTCAGAGCCCAAATAAGCACAGGTTGTCCTAAATCTATCCCACTGACACCAAATACGTGTATCCATTCTGTATAGGATTAATCATGATCCTAAGGACATGATCAGAAGTTTTACATCAATTTCAGTGACGTTTGTGTCAAGTTCTGAGGTAGCAGGAACTTAAATTCTTCTTTTGGTTGCCAAGAAGTCAAATTTGTTAAGGATTTAGTCTTGTTTACCTTTTCTGCCACCCCAGGAACAGTGTGGTAGAAATGAGACTGTTCAGCTTCTACAGCCCAGACTGTGCAATACACATGGGCAAGTAGAAGCAGGTTTGGGACTTCTCAAGATTTTCTACAAATTTCTGTTAAGACTTTGGACATACCAGCGCACTCCTGGCTAAGGACTGACTGGCAAGTTTCACTCTGCTGTGCTGGTTGGGGGAGAGAGGAGAATCCCCTTTTCATTTCTCAGCATTTCACCTTTGGTAGGCACCAACAAGGGACTTCGAGGATCACCTCAAAGGTTTGAAATGTGTCAGCTCCAGCAACTCTCAGCAAGACCTGCAATCCCCTAAGACACTGCCAAAAATCTCTCCTGAATGTTTGTTTCTTTTCTCCTAGCGATGGTGGCAGGTTGCTGATCTCTTCAGAGTGGGTCCTGTGGTCAGTGTGGTGCTTGTCTCCCCCCCAAGGATGAATGTCTGTCAACAAAGCGGTTCATTGGCATTCTGCTATGAAGATGGAAGAAATCTGCCTGTAGCGACACCACAATGGCAAGGTCAGTGAAACCGAGGAGAGAAAGAAAAGAGTCTGCAAGGCTTTTGCTGTCAGTGGGGGAAATTAAAGGTGGCTTGTGTTATAAAATATTAAATAGTGATTTAATCAGCAGTGAGATATGTAAGTGAGCTTAATTAGAAATACATATTATTCTTTGACTTTAAAGCACAAAATGAAAAATTAAAGCAATCTTAGAGGATATGTAATCAGCGAGGAATAATATGTTGGAAAATGAGCCTCATGTTGTAATTGGTGTATGCAATTAAAATTAATTAATTTTAGTTAGCATACATGCATGCAAATATGAAATCAACGAATTTCAGATATTAAACTCATAATTATAGTGATACTATTGCCACAGCTAGTGGCAGAGGAATTGACTTTTCAATGCTAAATACTTGCTCTTCAGATTTGAGGTCTATTCTCTCTGCTATTGTGTCAAGCTGAAACTTTATGATTAAAGCTAGCTGATCACCATGATTTAAAAAAAATGTTTAGAATCCCCCTCATTTTGACTTGCATTTCCTACTTCTCAGCTGTATCAGTCATACCCACCTATGGGCTAGCTGCAAGACATTTTTCCATCAAGAGCAATTTGAGTTTAAGAAGTTCCCACCCACACACTCACTGGTTGATACACTGGTTGATGTATGTCTCTCCCCCTAGATTGCTCTCCCTGTCTCTTTGCTTATATAGGCTTGCGGAACCATGCTGTAAGCCAACTCATGAAATGATCCAGCTTTGGGGGTGGGGGAAATCTTGTTGTTTCTATGCAGATTCTTCAATAACTACTCACCAAACAAAGTGATTTTCTTTATTTAACCTACAAATAAAACCCACAATGCCAGCAATAAAATTGCTTCAGTGTAATGAAATTGTACACAGCAGCAGCCCTCTTGTCTTTGGTCAAAATTTGCCTCAAGTCATTATAGTTCCTTGCTTTGAAGCCTGACATTGTTACAAAAGCTCCCGCTTTTTCAGAAGTCATCCAAGGTAACATAGGAGCAATTTAAACACAGAATTATTATACTGCTACTAAAATGAATAAAAAGGCTAAAATGACAGAGGTATGATAACTCTGAAACTACAGTTATTATTAAACATTAGATATGGTACATTGTGCTCTAACATTCTAAACATCCAGTTTAGCCTAGCAATCAGCACCACATTAATCCCCTTCAGATTATATATGCAATCCAAAACAGAAACCAGATCCCTGTTGGCTCAAAGTGTCACTAAAAAGAAACCTTTAAAATAGCTTAAAAGTAAACTACCCTGTTCTCCCATGGTATAAACATACACAGAAGGAGAACTCAAGGACACTCTCTAAGAGAAATGGAAAGGAAAGATGCACTGATGAGTGAAAAGCAGGGCAGAGCTCCCCTGCTTCCACCCATGTGTACCTGCATACCTGGCGTGCCAGACTCCACAGTGCCTTTGGTTTTCATTCACTCCAGTATTTTCTCTGTACTGGCAGCAATCTATTCTATGAAAATGCATTTCCTTACTAAAGCCTCCAACTATTTCAAAGCAGTCATTTCTCACACAGGGTATCTGTGAAGGCTTGCCCAGGTTACAGGAACGAGGTGCATGGGGAGGATATGGGGATCTCTGAAAGGCAGTTAGGTGGATACCATTGCTGGCATACCTTTGTGCTCAGTGCCTGTCAACTCAGCGAGGAGAATTGAATCTGCTTTTACTCTGGCTTCCTCTGTCTGTTATAGGTACCCTTAGCTTTTATTTCAATGTCCCTTCCCCCTCTTTTGCATCATAGCCTGTTCATGTGTGTGCTGTATGTGAAATGCAAAGTAATGTATTGAAGGAATGATAATTAGGTGATGTGAGTAGTCTGTGCAGAAGGATCATGTTTGTGTAAAAATGGAACCTGCACAGAGTTATACAATCACCAGGAAAATTCCTGATTTGTCTAAGCATTACCACTTTTATCTGCTGCATGCAATAGCAACAGGAATCAAAGCAGCTAACTTTCCATCATCTCAGGACAAAGGTGGCTGTTTGATTCAGCTTCAAGGGCTGCATGCACAATCAGACCCCTGGAGATACTGAAAGGCAGGAACCAGGGATGCTTCAACAAAGTTCATAGAGAGGAAGCTGCCTGCTTGGAGAGAAAAAGAGTGAGAAGGAAAGGAAATGAAAAATGGGATGGGACATGAATGTGCTCAGGGGTCACAGAAGGGTCTAAAAGGGGAAGAAGATACTCAGAAAGACACTTAGAATGGAAATATGGTTGCTATTAAAACAAAACAGAGTCATTACTTAGGTTTAATGAAGCTGAATTTAATCAAGAAGGAATTGAACAAACTGTTTGATGATTGCACATTGTAATGTAACAACATAGTGTGACACAGCTTTGCAAAACGGTGCACACACTGTCCTTGCCTCCACGTGGACAGAGATGGAGCAGGCAATCCACAAAGTGGCACAGCTTCTTTTGGTCTTGGGAAGGCTCAGGTCTCCAGGGCCCTCTCCTTTCCCTGGCAAGTGTGGATCTCAGCTGCCGGCGCTGGGGGGAGGTGAGGACTGCCTTGGGGTGCTGTGTAGCAGTCAGCTAGAGGTGAGAAAAGTCAAACGAGGAGCAGCTGGGTGATTAAATCTCCTTTGCTCACTGGGGTGCATTTTTCTTCAAGGATCTGCATATTTTCTCTGAATTGTGTGCCTTAGCTTTCCCACCCATGTGTCGAATGGCAGGCGTGGTCATCCCAAATTCTGGGTAGAGAACTTGCCTCTGTGTATGTGTTTGTGCTACACAATCCCTGTTGGCCTCAGGGGTACGGAGGAGCAGGCTTCTAACAGGCTGTGTAGCACCCCACCACGCTGCTGTCACTTCTCACACTGGAGAGCTGCCCTGAGCAAGTGCTTGAAAAGTAGGGTAATGTAAAAGTAAATACACAGTTATGGTCTTCTGGAGTCAAAAGCTTGAGGCTGGAGAGATTCTCTGAACTGCTTTGTTTCCTAATAATGATTCTGCATCTAACTGTATTTATGCTTGCTTTAGCTGTTCCACTTTGAACAGTGTGGTTCTTTTCATGTTGATATAAGGCATTGAAAAAAATATGTACATCCAGTAGACCCACATGTCCTCCTGCAGGGTTATAGGAAGGTTGGGATATGCTAGTGCAAAGAGACGGCAGTTTAAGAAGAGGCAACAATTCAGCCATGCCAATGCTGCAGGTCTGGTGTTCTGCTTCTTCAGGGCTGGCTCTCGGTCCAATGCCCCGGGCCAGCTGTACCCAGCGCTGGCTGGCATGACACTTTCTTTGTATTTGCCTTCTGCCAGAACGGTGTCTCTCAGAGGAAAAGATTATCTGAGGTGCATGCTTGCACCATATTTCTGTGGCAGTAATTTTTACTGATGCAAGCAGTAGTAGAGATTGGTGAGGCTCCAGTGTGTGACTCAGTGGCCATGAAATTTGAATGAAAGGAAGAAGAGATAAAAGTTTAATTTACTGTCTTTGTATTTGGGCAACAAATATAAAGAAGTTAGTGATTTGGTTGCCTGTGTGGCTGGCTATACAGTCATCCTAATTTTCTGAAATTTTAGTCTCACATGGCAGAAGGTATGAGCACAGCTAGGTTATGGGTTTTGTTGTCTTTTTTCTGAGTGAGTGAAAACAAAGGAACTGGTCTCTGCTGCTTTCAGATGCAGATGTATTAGTCTCATCAAATTTTACTATCAAAAGTCTGAAGGTAGAATTTATGGCAGGCCATTATTCCAGTTTTATGCCCTGGTAACTTTTACGTAGTTCTTTAAGAAGGAATGCTTTTAAAGTCACCTTCTTCTGCCCCTTCTTCCGTCAACAACTGTTGTTGGTAGCTGCAGTAAAAACAAATTCTAATGTGTGAAAATAACATGCTCTGTTTGCTTTTCAACATGGAGAGATTAAAGGAAATAGTGTGATAATTATTAATTTTGCTCTTTTAAGTGAATCTGCACATTTTTCATCTGTCCTACTTCCTATTTTACTGCAAAAGATGTTTTCTTTTTAATGTATGTTCATCTGATAGCTATATTTTGAGGTTGAACATCCCTGTCCTATTCCTCCAAGCAAAGCATAAAATAAATGCAAGGGACAGAATCTTGATTCCACATAAAGACGAGGAAGGAAGAGACGAGCCACTCTGAAACCGCTAACATCATAGTTTTTTACGAGAGTGCTACTACAAGTTATCAAGAGAAATAAGATTTGCTTGTTATTTCTTGAGTCACCTGATTCCTCAGCCAATACCAAACATTTTTGTTGGGTATTGAAATTAAAGCTACGAACAGAAACTACTTTGTTTGCATTACATTGTGTTGTGACTAATCACCAGTGAGTTTAATCATCACCTTCTAAGGTTAAGGAAAAGAGTATTTAAAGGCAAGGCATGGTGGCATTAGTTTAATGGCATTCTAGGAATCTAGCTGCTTTGCCTCCTGCAGAGGTTTTGTGTCTCTGCCTTGTGCTTAGAGTTGCCCTGAGCGGGAGCAAGGCTTTGGAGGCAGTGGAAGATTGCTCCTGGAGCGAACGTGCCTTGAATGCAAGAGTGAGGTATTGGCAAAACAATATGAGGGAAAGTTACAGGGCTGATTGTGCACTTATTATTTGGCTAAGTGAAGAATCCAGATGAAATATGTAAATAGAAGATGGATTTTGTGTCAGTCAGGGATGGAAATGGGCCTGTATTTAATCACACTGCAGTTACTTCTCAGAACATGAAACAGATGTAACGACACTTTCCAAGCATATATGCTGCAGGAAAAATAGATTTCATTAAGTACTCTTAAATTTTCATTTTGACCCCAGGTAATAGTGGAGAACAATGGTGATCATGGATGCTGAAAAGCCAGGCTCCTGCCAATCATGAGATTTTCAAAAATTGGTTAGGTTAATGTGTTTAAATTAAAACTGAATGGATCATTTAATCAGGTGCCTCCAGGAGTAAAAAGAAAATGCCAAGTATTGTGTGACTAGTGAAAAAAATCTAAAGTCTGAGAGTCTCCAGTCTACATTTACTTAAATCCCTGGGTCACATTTTGGAGAAGGTACTTCCCTAAAAGTGATGAAAAGTAAAGAGAGAGCTGGAGATGAAGGAACACAGGTGGAAGGTATATTGTAAAAGAGGGAACTAAGGATTAGCAGGGGAATTGCATTCTTATTACTGACTGTCTTTTAAGTGATTTGTAGGCTGGTTAAATAGTCTTGTATCATATCTGTGCCAGGATCCTAAATGTTTCAAGCTGTTCTGCTAATGCCACTGTTGAGGAAGGGATGCATGGTTTCTTCATAGGTCTATGTACCTGCCTGTAGACACTTTCTGGTCCATGCTGCTGGGGGCTATGAATGCAGCTTCCCCAGACCAGGACCAATATGAGCTAAAATATTTTACTGGTGCTTGAGGGGGTATTCCAGCAGCTAAGGATTTCCAGAGAATAAGGACCTTTTCTCTGAGGTGCACCTCCTCACTAGACAGGCTTTGGGCCTGATACGATGCCAAGACTGTACCTAAGGCAGCACCTCAGTATGCTGCTGAGTGTCTTTGCAGACAGGAGAGACTCAAAGAACAGATCTGGAAGAATCCAACCAGTACAGAGCATCTCAAATCAAAGCTGTAGGCAGGGCATTTTCAACTAGTTAAAACATGTGCACGCCCCAGGTCCTCAGCTGGGCATCTACAGGCTGACCCACCCTCATTGAACTTCACTGCAGTCTGTAGAAGAATGAAGCTGGGTTAATTAGCATTGATAATATACAACTGTGGGTTGGCTTCAGGGGTGGCGGATTGGCCGATGTAGATAAGGTGCAGCTGTGGCTGGTTAAGTGAAGTGGTTGAGAGCCAATGAAGAGAGAGCAGCTGAGGAAGAAGTAAAAGGAGAGAGAACACATGCTCTGGATGAGGTGAGATGAGGGCGGTAGAGGGACTGGCATGAAAAGTGTGCTGGTATGAGATGGCAAAAGACCTTGTTGCAGCTTGATAGTCTGGAGAGTGCTGTGACAGCAGTCCTTGGGCCTGAAACTCCAAACTGAGAATCTCACACTTCGCATTCAAGGGTCTTAGAAGCTTTGGACTGATTTAGCATGTGCAAAAACCCCAGTAATAAATCCCTGGAGAACCAAACAAAGTGTACAAAGGACTTCTGTACCTGTGATAATTTATTTAAAATCTATCAGTATCAAACACAAAGGTGGCAATACATCCCTTTTTCCAGTTGCTTGTAATTTTGCCAAATTTCAGCAATTTGGGCAAAAAATTTTCATGCTGACTGTGTGCCTCAGGCTGATTGTTTGATAATTTTGCTGGTGCATTGTTTCTGCTTTATGTTATTTTTAGGATTTTTGTATACCTCTTTTTCCTTCTGTTTTAACATTTGTGTTTCTGCTTAAAGCTGAATTTTTTTACTATTTTTATTTTGTGCAGGAAGAATGGAAGGAAAGCCTTTCATTTTCAATTGAAGGTTAATTAGGGTGTTCTTCGGGATTGTCTTGGGACACCAATATCCAGATAAGAAAAGGAAAAATGTGCTTTGTCCAAGGCATCGACCTGGCAAAACAATGGTATTTGATGAGGCTGAGAATTTGGTCTGAATTCCCTGCTTCCTTGAAACAAAGGGAGAAGTCTCCAACTGCAATGCAGATTCCCTCTCCTGTGTTAGACCCACCTCAAAGATCACATGCAACTCTGCTCATACCCCTGCGCCTGTTTATGACAGCAGATCTGATCACTGCCAGCACTTGGGGTCTTTAATCTGATAAAAGTGACAGGAGATGCTTATGCATACCATTAGGAAGGCAATATTCCATATGCTCTCTAATTGGTTTGAATTTATCCTATTATTTCAACATTTAAATGTTGCTGAACGTAATTTAGATGTGTCAGGCTCATAAAGTGTAGGCTGTGGTGGGAGTTTATTATTGAAAAAAGATATATCCACCAAGGCTTTTTCTGGCTCCAGGCCCAAACCCTCAGCATTTTGCTTACCTCACGTGTGGCTTTTGTCCGCTAGCTATACTCCTACATCCATGCTGAAGTCATCTCTGACACATTCTTTTTATTGCTTCCCCTTCAGTAGAATGTCTTTTTTTTTTTTTTTTTTTTTTTTTTTTTTTTTTTTTCTGTCACAGGCTGTGTATATAATTTGTTTATTTAGGAGTGATAGCTCATTCAGAATGCAGAGTCGCCATAACCAGAGTAAACAAAACACACTTTTGTGAGGATGCTGAAGGATGTGAACAGTATCTTCCATCTTAGTGACTGCCTGGCTAATGCAACGAAACCTGATAGTCACCATCTTCTAGTCTGAGTGTTATGAACAGTGCCAGTATCCAGTTATTGAAACTGATGAAAAGTGAGCTTGTTCTTCCCCTCATGGGAATGCACAGTCTGTGGACACTGCAAATGCTGAGGGCTTTTCTTTCTCTTCAGTCCCATTTAATCTCTAATGTGATGATTTAGAAGGAAATATGAAGGTTTGGGGCTGCACAGCTTTGTGACATATTCCTATGACAGTAAAAGTCACCCTGAAGAACATCTCGAGCACCACCATGGAACAGGTGTGAAGCATGCTAATGCCTTCAACACACAGGTGCTCACATGGTGTGGTGGGTAATGAATGACTCAAGCTCCAAGGAATTTGTTTTCATCATTCATCTCCGTAAGAAGAGTTTTTATATGGCTGTCTTGCAAATATTAGCAAGCAGGATTTAAGCCACTGCTGCACTTTAAGGAGCCAAAAAGTTTATACCCACATCACTTTATCCAGCCTTATTTTACAAGGTGTAGGCATTCTGTAGTGGTTTATGTCCTGCTTTGATGGTGGCCTTAATCTCTGAAAGAGGAACCAGTTTCCCTTTAGGCAGTTTTTCTCATTCTAGTAGCTATTTTAGGACACCATTACAGAGCAGGCTGGCAGTAAGGCCAATGATGCCATCTAAGGACAAATAAGTAAAAGGTTTGTGGGTGGAGGTATGACTTTTATTAGACTTGCACCAAAATAATAAAAAAAAATAAATAGGCAAGCGCATGCCTGACAGCTTGTCTTGCTTATGTTGACCATCTGATTCGATGAGAAGACGCCTACAAGAGATGTGTTGTAGACACCTACAAAACAGTGACCTCACAGGCATGCATGAATTATGACAAATTGGACTTGCAAACGTGTTTCAGGCATTTGGATATGGCCTCACACCTTGCACATTTTTCTCACATTTTTCATTGATTTAATCTTGTGATGTGGGGAGGGAAGAGCTCTCTCTGGATGTTGAGAGGGAATTACCTTAAGATATACCAACTTAGTCTCACATTTACAAAGCAAACCACCAATGTTACTCTCCTTTCAGCTGTTCCAGAATACGCACTGTGGGGATAGTCCTGAATTGCTTTCCCTCACTCTTGGTGGAGCCCCTGGTTAAACTACACTAGGTTGGATTTCTTGCAGGTGAGGCAGATGGTGGTGGTCTCTGTTCCCCAAGCTGTCTGCCTGCAACAGTTGTAGATGCAATTTGAGTTAGAAAATTCTTGCTCTCTGGGCAAGGTGGGATTAGAAAGTAGAGAGAATAGATGCAAAAGAGGCTTCTTCTAAATAGCATACTGTATTTTAATTTATCTAGAGTTAGGAAGCACATATATCCAGGAGTTAGAATAATAAAAACCTTTCTATATATTTCTTTTCTTGAAAAGTTTGGTGCGCTACATAGCCTGCTCACCTCCCTCTCTGGGATGAATTAAGCGTCTTGCTTGCTGGACCTTCTTTTCCTCTCTTTTCCCATCACTTGCAGCATAAGCATGACTCATTACTGTCATTGACATTCTTATTGGTAATTTACTCTCTTCTCTGGCTTGAGGCTCTATAACAGTTAAATAATTTCTGTATCCAGGTAGACATCTTTTGCCAAACTAGTGGCCCAGCCAAGTCATTTGAAGATAAACCCTTTAAAGCTGTTACCTGAGCTGTTTTATATTTGCCCGTTTATGTTTATTTGTCATTTGTTTTCACAGGATTTAAAGTCTTCTGTCCTTTGGTTTAACTTTGGCCACAGAGGTGGGATAATACCACTAAGATAAACATATTTTTCCACATCAAGTTACCATAGATCCTCCAGTGTGGTGAGAAGATTTTGTACCAGTCTTCATAAGAATTCCACAGTGTATAAATGTCTTTCCTTTATATAAGATAACTCAGAGCATGATATGATCTCTGTTTGAAAATAACTTTTGTTTCACATGTCTTTTCTTACTGGTTGTATCATCTTTGACTAATCAATTTACTCTGCCTTATGCAAACTACATTCCTTTCAGTATATTAGAATGAAGTGCATCGCCTTTGAATTTGTATCACAGAGCACCACCACCATCACAATTTGAACACTGTATTTCTAGTTTTCTTTCTTGTAGTTTACTTGGATTTATAATCAGGTGAGGGGTTTTTTTAATATTTTTACTTCTGAGAAATGGATGCATTGGACAATGCACAGATGTCATCAATGTCATAGGTAGTATCAGAGATGGCAAGGAGATGCTGCAGAAACTCATACTTTCTTCTCCCTGGATAGAATTTCATCCCTCTAGAGGTCCCTAAAGTGAGTATTTGTGAGTGGGACATAAACTTGCATAAACTGGTCCTGGCACATTGGAAGTAAGTGGTAGTAAAGGCTGATTTGTAAATAGTTATATACGGCAGGATTTGAAAATCTGTTTACTTGTGGGATATGCCAACTGCTGAAAAATGAAAGGAGTTTTTATGTGACCACGGGGCATGTTGCATGCTGCAGTCAGTGTGAGATGAATTTGACACAACGAAATCGCTGGAGAAACAGACAACTTCTCTGAATAGCAACAGGTTGATCGTAATATTCCAGGTTCAGCAAGGAATTTACAAGTTACTAAGATAATGACTTTAAATGGGAGGAAAGGGCATTTGGATTTACAAGGAACCACAACTTATTTTTCAGTTTAAAGTAATTACTGCTATTGTTTAAATGTCTCAGTGACATTAAGGAAAAAGGAAAACTTATTTTCTTTGGAATTTTAATAGCAATTACAGTCCTCCATAACAAACATAACCAAAATACACTCTCTTGTCAATCAAACTGACTAATGAGATCAGCAAAAGAGTGGATAGCCAGGGAACAATACCCACTTGACTGACAGGTGCCCACAAACTCTTTTCAGTGTACAGGCAGCACAAAAAATCAAATATTTTCTAATTCTTTAGGGCAAGAATTGTAGCCAACTGTGTTTTTTATTCATAGTAGGATGATACGAATGAAGCTCATCTTAAACAGTAAAAGGTGAGTGAGCTTTTACCAAGGGCCTCCAGGTGGTTTGACTTGTTACATATTCCAAGTATGTATTTTTTGCATACTTAATTCATATTCACCCATGGCAGAAGGCGCAGCCTCCTAAAGAACACTTATTTTCCCCCTCAGCTTTTACCTGTGAGGTTCAACGGCAGTAAGATTTGTAGGAGCATGAGTACAAAGGTGAAATACAAAGGACCCCCTAATCTTTTTGAGTGTACTGGCATTCTCAAAGTGACAGTGTGTGTGGCAAAATGCCTTTTCTAAATGTCATGGAATGGCTGTTGGAGCTCTGTGGTCCCATGAGTGGCTGCACAGCTCTTAGGCAGTACTGTATATTGCAGTGCTTCTGTCTCTTTACAGTTAAACTACTAAGTACGTTAAACCTCATAATGCAGCACAGGAGGGAATTTCACCCAGATGGATGTATTAAGGCTGTTCTGTCTTTGAATAGTTCTAAATTAAAAATGAGACTCCAAGTATAATATTTTACTTGGTTTCTAAGCAAATTATTTGCAAAATCACAAGTATTGCAAAATTTCCACAAGTCACACAAGTATAGTAGGAGCTGACTGAAGTTTTTCACAAGATTATTCCAATTAAAAAAAAAAAAACCAACACCACAAAACAACCTACAAAAGCTGGCAAATCTGCTATGACCTCTGGGTTTGTAACAAGCTGGTTCTGCAGGGTTTGAACGGTTTAGCTATATGACATACAGAAAAATTGAGAGTACTTGAGCCATGTGGTTCCAGTCAAATACTGTGGTTTTTAATGCAGCCAGCTGAAAGACCACAAAGTTAGAAACAAACAAATGTAGACCATATGTACTGAACCAAATCTGTTAAATGTATACCTCTGATTATGAGCAGAGATACACACGAAACACATGCCATAGGCAGAAAGATTGGATTTAATAATGGTTTTTTTTGTAATAGTGCCTCTCAGATTGTGTTCATGCTAGCAACGCAGCTTCTAGACCCAAATATTCATAGTCTTCATTTGAGTACAGTCCTTTGACTGCTGAGAATTGGAGTCATGAGCAGGGCTATGGAGGTGATGTTTCCTTTGTTATATAGCATCTGTGAAATTGATCCTGTAATCCAATGCCAGATTAAAAGATGCAACTCCCATTTCAGTCTCTTCCTGTGTACAAGGAGAGTACCAAAAATGTAATTGCAAGTAAAGAATAAAAATATGACAGTGAGGGTAATCCAATCAGTGGGTTGGATTACCAAGAAATGCAGCAGACTCTCTGTGCTTTAGATATGTTTCATCAAAGTTGCAGACCTTTATTAAAGTTATATTCTAGTTTAATCATGAAGCATTGGGCTTGATTACAGGAGTTACCGGGTGAAAATCAGTATGATGCAGCAGGTCGGACAAGTTGCGCTCAGTAGTCCCGTCCAGCCTTAATATCTCTGGGCCTAAGGACTTTCCTCAGCTGTAGTGTGTGCAAACCGATGTAATCTTATTGATATTGCTTCCTGCATTCCATTCTGCTGCTCATGAAAAACATCTCCCTCATTGAGGATTTTCCAATGCAACCAAATACAAGTTTATATTCTAAATAACTGCAGATGTGACAGCTACCCTTTGATTCCCATTGGGAAGCTGCAACCACCCCCTTTTCCTGCCTGAACAGAAGGCAGAGGGTCCAGCCCTGGGGCTTGTAAGCTATCAGCCTGGTGCATGACTAGATTTGTATTTTCATGGCAACAGAATATGGCATTACACAGAGGTGGAGGAAAAATGTGCTTTGGGAAGCTGTTTCATAACATTTCTTGGTCTCCTGGGAAGTGTGGGTTGGAAAGTGAGAATTAGTCCTGAGGCAGATGGATTTATAGCCCATCAAAGATAAAAGAAAAATGCAATCTATAACTGGCTAATTATACGGCAGTGTGATTACTGCATATCTCTCTCTCTGGTTAGCCATTTGACGTGTGTGTACATACGCTACTATGCAAGTGCTTAATTTTGTATGTACGTTGCTCAGTGGCAGAGTAAATAAACACCGACCCGCATGTTCTGGAGTCATTCTTTTGTTGCACACTTTTCATGGACACCTAAGGACATACTATGACACAAAACTTTGGAACAACGTTAACCTGTAAGAGCCATGGTATAAAGCATACCGCGAGTGTGAAATTAATTACCTTCCTGGGGCTAACGCCAGACTCAATGTTGGCAAGCTAAACTAGGCCAAGGTGAGCTAGGGACGTGATCATGAAGGGAACACAACTGCTGTTTAACTCAGCAGTAAATCTAATAAGAGTCAAACCGCTGGTGCTGACACAACTGTCAGTATCTCATTTTCACAACCACACAGAAGGAGGATGCAGTAGAGAATGAGATGGCTATAAAAAGACAGATAAATTAAATATGGTCCTGGACTGAAACTGAGGTCTTCCTTTCCTGCAGGTTTAATTCTTGTTAATAATTTGCCATTTCAAAGCTGTCCGAGTTTTGATGAAGGAATGCACGCATGTTAATCAAGTTTCCAGACAGTGTTTACTGTGCTGAAGAATACTCACTGTTTTGATACCAGGCTTGATGTCACTTGGAGAACTGGGAGGTAGAGGATTTTGCAGGATTCAGTTTTCTCTTTTCTAAAATAATTGCTTTTTTTTTTAAAAAAAAATACATATTTATTTTCCGTTGTGTGCAAGGTCTTACATGTCTGAATTGCAGTTCTGATTGACATAACAATATTTTTTAAAATAAATGGTTGCCCTCAAGCTACGGTTTCCAGTTCTTGCCCAGCTCTAGATTTGCAGCATGTCTGTGGGTGAAAGTGAGAATTAGGAGTTGGGAGAGAAGTTTCTGAGAAGTAGGTTATCTAGGGAGGACCATATTGGACTAACTGAGGTGTGGACAAAGACTTCAGCAATAAGGTACTTTTTCATGATGATACAAGATGGCTATAAACTCAATGAGATCTTAACCAAGTGAAGCTTTCTCTGAAGGGACAAAATGTTCCTCTACACTCCTCCCACTCTTAAACAAAGCAGTTCAGCTCCTCATTCAAAGATTGGATTCAGGTTCCCATCTTTCATACATTCGTGGACCACTTAAGAACAATTTCACTCCCTTCCAAAGTTCTCATTGACTTTGGTCAAAAAAGGTTATGTCCTTGCACTATGGTGTTGCTTCTTGTCCTGCCTAAATGTCACTTATTTAAGCACAAATATGTAACTGTTGTCAGAATAATAACCATAATAACTGTTATTCTGAGCTGATTCCTAGCGAACTGTTTGGTTTCTGCATGTCAGGAAAGGAGTGTAGATAGATACTTTTTTGCTTGCAGTGGGTAATAATTTGTTGTGTTGCAAAAAGGAATATGACACAGTCCTTCAAAACTGAACGTTTGTTTTGGATTACTCTATCACAAAATTAGTTAATACATAGATATAGCACACCTGGAATGGAAAATAATAACGTCATTGTTGGGAAGTGCTTGGTTTTTAATTGGTACCTATATATAAATTAAGTCTGAACGCAGCA
This sequence comes from Falco cherrug, assembly GCF_023634085.1. Lineage (NCBI taxonomy): Eukaryota > Metazoa > Chordata > Aves > Falconiformes > Falconidae > Falco > Falco cherrug. Next base: position 96,088,737 of record NC_073700.1, on the reverse strand, counting down.
TTTTCTGTGGAACCTCTCTTAATTTGGATGTCACTCCTGCTCTGTGAACAGCATTCTTGTAATCAGAAAAATAACTACATCCTTTTGCTTAAACTTTGTGAGCAAAGACAATACTTGCAGTTTGTTACCCAGGTCATAAAGAAGTGCTAGTACCTGCTTGGACTGCACTGAGTCTACAGATGCATGCAGGTACACTGTTTGCAACATGAACACCAGAAAACTCAGTACTGGGATCCTCCAGGTGACATGAAAAAGCACTAGTTAGGTTAACAGTCATAAACCTAATGAAATTTACTTGGCCAAACCTGTGCTGAAAACATTTTTTTCTTTTAATAAAAAAGTGTACTTCTATTCAGTCAGGCCCATTATTAATTATGTGGATTTGAAGAAATGTGTTCATTGTAGAACACTTGATAGCATGACTCTTGTGATATTTCTACACAGGGCTGCAAACTAATACTGCCATAGTAGCTTTTCACTTGCGTGGCTGATGACCAAAGAAAGCTGCTGTTGCCCCATATTTCATGACATTTAAAAATAAGGTCCTTTAAAAAAAAGAAAGGGGCGCAGAGAAAGAAAAAGAAACCCTGCTGTTCTGTCAGGAGAAAATTTCCTTTGTGTCTAATGCATTCCCCCAGAACAATGCAGGCTTGCTCTGCAGTCACCAGAACTCTGTGCTCATGGTTCTGGAAGATAGTCCTCTACACTTGGCATGAGTCCTATATTCTCGCTTTTTTGCTTGGCAATACTGGAATTTTTCTAACTCCATAAAACTTGAGTCAGGAATCTCTCCCCCCGCCCACCACAGTTTTGTGTCTGTGCATCAAATTATCATTTTTTAAAAGGCACTGTGAAGCAAGAAAACATTTGCTTTAGAATGTCATTATAAGCAGCATTACTAATAAAGGGTGTAGTGCAAGCTAAAGATTTTTCTCTAGAACTCATCCTAAGAAGGGGAGATATATAGGTTTAGGAATTTTTTAATTATTTTTTTTTTTTTTTTTAGAAATCTAAGTCTATGTTTCTGATGACTGTGAAAGAAGCATGAAGTAAATTTCTCTGTTATTAGCCAAAACCTTTTTTTGGTGCAAATTGCACATATAGTGTCAAAGAAATATCAACTGAGTGAGTAAGTGCTGCTTTCATCAAGTTACAGGGCGAAATGAAAGGGAAGAGAAGGAGGTGCAGAAGGAGGGTTTGTAGGCCATGTAGCAACAGAGCCAGGGGAGGTACAAAATATTTCAATGGAGTTTATTTTTCACAAGTATAAGCATGGGGTATATCCTGCTTTCAGTAATGCCATTAGACAGAAAACTTCCATTTTTCTATATAGTCATTTCTGTTGCTGTTTTTTGTGCATTAATCTAGTGGTGTTTCACAAGGGAGTAAGAAGATACGTTCATCTGACACGATGTAATCTCAAATACAGTGAGTGCCTTCCAAATCTTGAGGTTTAACCCAGTGAAGCTGAGCACTTCAGTTTTGCCTAAATTAAGCACAGTTAGCATATAAAGAACCCCATTACCATGAAATTAACCACAATGAACAAGTTGGTGCATATGACTAGATGGCTGTACGTTGCATGATTTCTGCGTCTGTAGCTTGCACCCAGAACGTATTTTCACAATGATGGCTTTGTCAGCAACCACTCGCGGGGGCAAATATTGGTGCTAACACTTGTGCCGACTTCTCTGTCGGAGTTTTGGAACGAGTATTTCTTCATATAGTGTGGAAGTCTGCAGTAAGCAGGTAGGAAAGAGCTGAGAATACAATTCACTGGTTAAAGAAATAATACCACTCATGTTTTCAGCATTCATTCAGTGTGTGTTGTAGGGTTCCTTGCCAACATTTCAAAACTCGCTTATCCTTTAAAAGGACTGAGTTTTATTTTTTGCAGTCAGCAGTGACAACTGAAAAATCTGCAGTACCAATGTTTGTTTCCCCATGGCTCAGCTCGCATCACTGAAACACTGAGGGGCTTATTTCAGCCAGAAAGACAAAAACACATGCAGAGACGCAACCCCTTCGTGATGACATTGGCTACCTGGAAGCTGGCCGGCGTGTGGGGTGAGCGGGAGGTCATGTTGGCTCCCTTCAGGCTGGCTGCAGACGGCTTGGCAGGGATTAACTGGCTGCAGTTATGCTGCCACTTCTGGCCTGAGTGACAATTTGGCAGGGCACTCAGGTGCAAGAAGCAGAGCAGCAATCTGTTCCCTTCCCCAGCCCTCCTGCCCAAAGCAACCTTCTTTCTTCTCACTTGAGGCTGGCGCTGCCTCCCTGTATTTGTGTGTGCGAGTGCATGCGCGCCTTTCCCTGCGGTAGTGGCATTTGTAAGACACCAGCATTCGCTCCATCTGGCTCCTGTATCTATGTTCCTTCTCATGGCAGTAGGAATCCAGGATAAATTTAAATAAAAAAATGTGGTCAACACTTTTTCCTTCTGTTTTATTCTCTGATGTGTGGGTGGCACCAGGGTCACCACGCTAGTTCTTTCCCTCTGAGACATGTTTGTGAGGACGTGGCAGTTCACCGAAAATTAGTAAGAAGCCTAATCAAAGCGTTCTTTAACCAGGCCTCCTGCACCTTTCCACCTCTAGCATCTTCCCAGCAATCCCTGCCAGGGTGTTGAACCTAAAGCTACCTGGGTACTTGCTGTTGTCAAAAAATGCCAGATTGCCACAACTGAAACATTTTGCAAAAGTGCAGTTCAGCCCTTCGTTGGCAAGGTGTTTTTAAGCTGCAGAGGGCAGTGAAAGGAGAATGAGGAGGCAGACAGGGAGATAAAAGGGTGAGAGACAAGAAGGGATGGTGTCAGGAGATCACATTCCTTCACCTTGCAGTAGCCACCACGTGATTTTTCAGGTGTGGAAGTGCTCCCTTCGTATCCCTTGTAGGTCTGATGTTCAGTAAACTCTGGGCATATGTGCATTTGGACTAAGGGGGCAGGGGGAGGGCATGGGAAACAATTTCTGGGTCTCTTTTTCTCAAATAGTTTTGAAAGGTGTCTTGCTTTCTCTGCATCACAGTAAAAATATTGTGAAGACTTTCTGTATTCCACATTTTTTTTTTCACATTGTTTCCCTGTCAGGTCTCCTATGCTCTAATAGTAAATGTGACCATTTACACAACAGGTATTGTGAAGAAAGATCTAGCAGTGAGCCGCTAAAACCCATGATAAATGTTCAGGAAACAAACATCATCAGTCAAATGCTTGGAACTGCAAGTCTTTTGAGTGCAGGTTTTGCCACTGGTATTAATGTAAAAAATGACTGGTTTGTGCCCTATTATTTGATTAGATATTATGATGAGATTACATTTCCTAATCTAATTTTTATCACTGAAGAGCATTTTCATTTTAGGGGGGGTGTGGGGGGGGAAGAAAATAATTTGGATTTTTTAGCCCTGAGACTATTACATTCTCACTACTGCTTGATTTCACTGTGATCCAAGCCTTTTGTGCTACACTGTTTTCAGAATTGAATTATTCAGGAATGTGGCTGGATTAGACTGCAAAACTGCATTGTGTTACTCATTATGTAATTAATAATTGAAATTTCAGTCTTACTAATATTTTCTGAAATACATTGCAAGTTAAAATATAATTAACACACTCACAATCGATCCTGTCTTCTTCTTTTGTGCAAGTCATCAGGAGCATAGTGACACTTCCATTCTAATGACATATCCAGGGAAAAAAATAGGCTTATAGCATTCCAAAAGGACAGACTCTGTAGGTATTAAATGGCTAAGATAATTGGCTAGTGCCATTTTATAGGTTACATTATGCAGGAGAAGTGTGCATTTGAATGGGATTTGCAATCAGAAAGTGAAGATGAATACTGAGAAAAATATGTGTAACATAGAAACCTATGTATTAGAGGATAAAACCTTTTTAGGTCATCTGGCCCATCTGTGAGACTAAGATAGTTCTCTGCTGCACCTCTTTTAAATGCATTCCTTGCTACACCTCAGGTGTTGCCAGTGAAAGACCTGTAATACTCTCCCAGGGAATTGATTTCACAACATAATAGACAGCTGGGCTTCTTCTAGTATTCTTGCTACATTTTCTGCCTTTTCTTCATTCAGTATACTAAAGAAAAAGGGAGGTATGCTCCTGGAGATGTAAATAATATTTGAAATGATGGTCTTCCTGAGAAATAATCTATGCTCTGATTGAAACAGTGGACAAAACCATATAAAAATAAGTTAGAATATGTTCTTGCTGCGTGCTTCTCTGTCAAAGCATGCTGTAGGTCACTGTGTAGTGAAAGCCTGGGAAAAAAGCCATGAGCAATAAAGAAGAAGGAATATGATCCATATACGGTAATTCCTAAAGATACTTGATAGGGTTTTGTTGTTGCATACTGTTGACGCTGGGTGAAGTTTCAGGGAATAGGGTTTCAGCTCCAGCTTTTACATGCACCTTTGGAGCACAGAGACATTGCTGGAATATGTAAGGAAGTGTAACGTTCCCTCAAGAATGACCTCACTTTTCTGTGCCATAAACTGAAAAAGCAAACCTGCTAATTTCAAATGTTCTAGGCTAAGAAAAAATATATTCATCATAAAAGTGACTGCAGCTAGCTTCAAAAATAATTGGCAGATAATTTGTTCCCTGCTTTTTTTCATCCCAGTGGAGTTCAGGCAGCTGAGGCCAGACCACAGGTAAGAAATTATCTGTGTGGCTTGAAAATGGCAATGCGATTCTGTTGGAGGCTGTATGAGAAACCAGGCACAGACACCCTGACCAGGGCTCCACTCCACTTTTTCCTAAATAAGTTCCACATAGAGTAGTTATATGTCTGCCCCGGAAATATAATGACAGTTGACCTGAGCTGTCAGAAATACTCTTTCAAATGGCTCAGAAACTGCTTTTATTTCTGTCTTGCTTCAAATACCACCTAAATGGCAAAAAAAAAAAAAAAAAATATCTGTAACTAGGCTGAGAGAAACTCACTTTAGCAGCCTGTGTGTGTATTTTCCCAGTTACTGAAGCCACCTTGTCAGATCAATATGCAACAGAAGCCTTTACTTTATTTAATAGCTCATTAAGTAAGTCCCACCTTCTTTTACCAGCTCCTTAGGTGATTTCAAGAAATCTACTACCCTGATCACTGCTATAGCATTCCAATTCTGCTTTCAGGGAGGCAGAAAGTAGCGATGTCCCAGCTATTTACAGCCCAGTGTTTCAACCTTGTTGTACAGGACACAACACACTTTGTATCTCACCATCTTATTTCCCATCTTGCTTTCCATAGAGTTTACTTCAGTAAAGTGCCTGGAAAAATCATTGCCCAGGTACTGTACCAACAAAATGCAAAACCGACCTCGACCACTTCTAGCTTCATCAATTCTTACTCACTTTTTCAGTGAAGAAATCATCTTGTTGTCTAGCAACATGCTTCAGGTTTTGCCAAGACCTGTGATTCGTCATGTCTCACCCTATCTGACATACCTGCTAAGGCTAAGAGTTAAATAAGACATGCTTTGCTCTCTAAATAAGCAAGCTAAACGTTGCATCCGATCACCCATTTTGTTTAGTTTAGGTATTTTATGAAAGGAGGTTTGTAGCAAGCATGGCCAGTTCCTTCATCTAGTTCCCAGGTTATTGCTTCTCATCTGATGTGTGGTAAATGGACATGTCCGGTTACTGACCAGTTGCAGAGTAAAACAGGTCTCTTAAACTGATTGCATATATGCTTTTCATCTGAACTGTGAAGCAGAATGCCTTATCCCTTGGTGTGGTTCACAGCGTACTCGTTATTGTGGTTTATGCATCTCAGCTGGTAAGCAAGGGCTCAACTACTTTCATTCGCGTGCAGGCTCTTCCATCTTCCACAGAAAAACTGATCTCTCCCAGTTACAGGTAATATTTCTTCTTACATTGTGCTATTTCTTTTGGACTAAGGGAAGAAAAAGAGTCATATATTTGTACACATATATGCATGTATGCATTCACATGTAAATATGTAAATGTAAATATGTGTATGTAAGAAATGGTAAGTGAATGCGGTTTGTGAAAGAATCACACGCTGGGTCAGGGACTGAAATGCTGTATTTGCTAAGTGCACTTCTCTGAGTCTCCCTTGACTAGTCTTTCATACTGCTTTTGTCTGTGTGTGAATAAAAGCTTAGTTCTCCTGAATTTGATGGATATATGGAAATTCGACTCTTTTATCTGTAGAAGACACAATGTACAGATAGCAGCAAAGCAGGGGTCCTTCCCCGGCTTTTCGAGTAGGTGTGGCACTGGAGCTGTAAGGGGTTAGAATATGAGCTTGGTGTTCTGATTTCCTCCCTTGGCTATCTGACTTCTTGCAGCTACCTAGTCCTTCAAGAGAAAGGCAGTTTCCAAAACAGTTAATTCCTTGGTTTGTTATTGCCGGCAAAACGTACTGGAGATGAAATTGATAGAGATGCTTTAAAAGACAGTAAAACAATGAGATATAATGGCATGTTGGGCACCCATTTGGGATTAGAATGCATGATTGTGCAGATCCCAAGAGCAGAGCTCCCACATCTGTCTGTGCAGGTAGGAATGCTGTTTGACAAGGGCACAGGATGACGTCAGTGTCACAGCGTTATTAAGTACAGCTTGAACGTACTTGGCAGTATCCCATGACCTTCTCTCCTACTCCAGGTTCTCCCCAGCAGCAGAACTGTCTCTGGCCATGTATTATTTTTTCTGATGGCTTTGAGAATATCAGTTAAGATGGCGGAAGGAAAAAATAAAATCAGTGATTGATAAGACCTGAATCATAGAAAGTTTCATTCTCCTTCCTTATTTCTGTGTGGGCTACTTCAACAGGAGCCGAGGTGACTGCTTAAATCTCTTCTTCAATAGTAAAAATGTAAATTTGATTTCTCATTGACTGGCATATTATGCAGTCACTCACACCAGGATAAAGCATTTGGAAAGGTGTGGCATTCTGATTTGGTACAATTTTTATTTAATTTCCACTGGTTTTAATGAAATTATGTAAGGTTTGGGACAGTGAAGAACTGGAAACGATGTGTCTGACTATTCCCGTGACTGCCTGCTACTGTGCACAGTAGAAACACTTTCAAAAGTCACTGTGTCTAATTCAAAGCAACCAATGAAGTTCAGCCAGCAGCAGAAGTCTGCTTAGCAAATTGGAGGCTCATGTATGGATAAGGAGGTAGGAATATTAAGAATAAACTTCGAAATTTGGAAGAAGATCATTAACTATTGCACCCTGTCACTAATTGCTTAATAAGATAAAAATGTTAAAATACCAGAAAATTAAAAGTGCTAAATATAGTTCTGGTGTGACTTAGTGTGCCAAGCTAACAGAGGGTGAGCAGAAGCAGTAAGTTTTTTGAGCTTCCACAGAGCTGAAACCTCCAGAGATCACAAGCAGGAGAATATCCGGTCCAATATGTGCAACTATATGGATTTTATAGTATGTGGAGGAGGCAATTACAATAGAAATGAGAGCTGCAGAAGCTGGAAAGTCGGCACCTGGTAGGCAAATTCAGTGATTGCTCCATGGGGTTTTTTTTGTAGCTGTTGTTGCTCTTATGTATTTTATTAATTTATTTTAAAGTCAACTAAATAATGCTTTATTTAGCTTGTTCCTCTATTCTTTGCTTAGGAAAAACCTAATTTTTACCAGCAAATTTTCAACACAGGAAGCAGGGGAGCTCTTTAAAAAAATCTATATGTTGCTATATGTATCCTCACAATACTCTGTGATAAAGATAGTCCAAGGTGATCAAATGATAGTTTTACAAAAATAGCTTCTGCCCTCCTTGAATTCTTGTCCTAGATTCTGACACCCTTGTCATAAAGAGCCCCACTGTAAACTCTGGGTTTGTTGATGTATCAATCTGTAAGATTTCTCAATATGAAGAGAAAAAGGACAGAAAAATACAGCCTTTATTTTGGCTTTATCAGCTATAAAACCTTGCCTTATTTTGTAGGATAAAGGCAGGGTAATATCTATCCTTTAGTTTCCCTTTTTTTCAGATTTAATCTTGTTTGCATTGTTAAAGCAACACTTTGTGGGGATTTATGAACACTCAGAAATTCCACTAAACCTGGGATTCAGATAGGGAAGAGAACTAAAATCCTGGAAAGCCTAGGAATACGTAGGCAAGCCACATAGATGGGAAGGAAATAAGTGTTTTAAAGAGGATTTCTATCTATGTGTGTGCTGTGTGGAATAATTTCCAGCAGATGCATTGGGCAATGTGTGAAGGAATGGGCTCTTTGGTTCAGCTCCAGCCCAAATCAGTAATTGTTGCTATTCTGATAGCAGCTAAGCTGTCCATGTGAAATGACTTAGTGGTCTCCCTCCTGTCTTACAAGTAGGTGTTCATTACAGGAAACTGCTAATGAGCTGAGCAAAGAAGAAAATGGTAGAGGGAATTGTGAAGACTGAACCTCCCTTCACTTTGCATTTTCAGGGCTAAGAATTACAGGCAGGGTCAGAGGGTCAGAAATTGAGTGGACCAGTGCTACAGCTCCTGTTTGGGTAACTTGCTTCTTTTAGCCAAGAGGGCCAACAACTTAATACATCTCACAACCACCAATGTTGCAGGATGATGGGTGAAGATGACAAAGACTGCTTTAGCTTGGTGGCATCTCTGGACTTGGATGTGACCAGCTCTGTGTGAGTCAGGATGGTGCCACCTTGGCCGTCTGCCCCTTGAGTACTGCTGCCCATGGCAGACCAGTGAGCTGGCAGTGGGACACGGTCAGTGCAGAGGTAACATGGTGGGGCCAGGCATCTAAAAACAGGGGATCTGAGTGAAAAGAGCAATAAATGCAAAGATAGAGGAAGATATGAACCATGCTCCCTCTTTCACCACAGGCTGCCACTGAGCTAACGGCTTGTCCTTCTGTCAAGATTTTCAGATGCAGTGGTGCTGGGGTCAGCTCTGGAGGCACCTTTCTTCCAGCTCATTATGGAACTTCAGTCTCTCAGTTTTTAGCTGCTTGCAAGTCTGAGAAGGGAGAAGGATGAGGGGTGCCTGTCTCCCAGCCGAGAGCCTTGGTGCCTCCCAGGGTGGCAGTGGCAGCAGCAGCAGCTGCTTCTACTTCTGCTCACCCCCCCCCCCCCCCCCCAAATGAAATCCTTACAGAACTGGCTGCGTCTGGTGTCAGTATCCCTTTCTATAGGGACTTGTGTGTGTTGCTTACATCATATGCTGGATTTAGAAGACCTCCAGTGTTACCATGGCAACAGTTTCTGCTTAAGTATAGGTGAGAATATAAGTTAATTTTAACTAAGGTGAAATGAAGGAGGGGGTGAAAAAAGCTCTCACAAAGCATCTGAAGCCACACAGATCTGTCTGTCTAATCAGTTTTGTAAAAAAGCTTCTGAAGTTAATTTTGCATCCCTGAGGTTACATCCTCCTCATAACAAAAAAAGAAGTTTCTTTGGACTGTTGCTGCTTGCGGTGGTGGCAGACCTGGGAAGCCTTCGTCTCCATCTCCTCTCCATGTTCCCCGCGTACATGTTGCCAAATACTCTGCATGCGGTGGGTCTGAAGATGAATAAGACCTAGAAACAGCACATCTAGTTGGATGCTCTGAGGTTTCGTGGAGTGTGGGATTAATGTAATTTTGCTGCTGCTGCTGGCTGTTAGCAAGAGAGGCCAATATGCTGTCCTTCGTATTGTGGTCTGAACTCTGCCCTCAGCAGTATTCTTAAAACCTGAAGTCTATACACAAAAATATAACATATGTATACATCTCTGTATATGTATGTATGTGCATATTTATTTTCCTCTATCGTTGGAAATTAACAAACAAAAAAACCCAATCTCCAAAATAGAAATGTTCTTTTTTATAATAAAATTATCTGGAGAAGAAAAATAAATTTGTGTTTGATAAAGCACGGGTATGAGGACTACTGCTCACAAAATTATAGGATTACCTCTTTTTGCTTTTTACTAGTCTAATCGGAGCATTCTTTCCCTGTCAGCTCCGTAATTGGCACTTATCACCATAGTGTGCAAGTGTCTAGTCCATTAAATAAATATCAAGGTAACGGTAAGAGATCCTGAATCCCACTTAAACATTCACCTAGTCATTTAACGCTCTGTGATCCATGCTTTGTAAGAGTTACCTTCTTAATATGCACAATTTACAGCTTAAGAGCAGGCAGCTCAGAAGTAAGGGGCGGTTAATGCAAACCTGTTCATGACACTGGTGATGCTTGTGCTGGGAGACGTGCTATCATCTGAGCAACCTGACAACAGCAGTGAGGGTTGACTCCTCTGTTCTCAAATCTGAGTATCAAGGGGATGGTATTTAGATTTTTGTCATAAACAGTTGCCTTGTAACCAGCCTTTGTAAATCTTTTGGCAGTACCAGTAGCACAAATATCTGTGCCTAGGTGTTTGTCCCTTCCATTTACCTGGAAGCAGCAGGCACACGGGAAGAAATAAATGTGCTGCTACCTACTGGCCCATTCATGGCCAACCGTTTACTAAGCAGTAAGACACAAGACATTGAGCTAAAATTATGGTGCTGATTAATAAATAAACAGTATAGACTTTTAAACATTTCCTTTCTTTGCCCTGATTTTTGGAACTACTTTTTCACTTCTTATCTTAGTTCCGTTTGTTTGTTTTGCCATGAGTCACTTCCCTGCTGCTGCTGCTTAGTGCAAGAAAAAACATCTCTTTTCTGGATTCCGAAAGAGCAAATTCCTAGCATATAAACTCTTCAGTACTACAGAGGAGCTATGTAATATTATGAATCACTTGTAAAGACATGTCTGACTTGCTACTCCAAATTTCTTCTGTTGTGTTTGGTGAACTGATTTATGGTTTCGTTTATGTTGGTGATGAGATCTTATATCTGTATGCAGATACGTGATGTATGCAGAAGGCTTAATTAATTAGAGCATCTTCAAGCCAGTCACAGTTAAAATCACAACATAAGAAAGGAGGTAGCTGCTGACATAATGGTTGTTAGATTTCTAAAACCATGTGGATTACGTGATGTGTTCAGGTGAGCTGGGCTGCCCTAAGCATGCAGCCCGATTCCAAACTGCTGATCTGTGGAGCGGCGGATAGCTTACTGCATGCCTCACAAAGAGGAGAGGAACTCACCTGAGTGTGATGGAGGCCATCTGAAATTTGCCAATCAAACAATGAGCAAGTTCCCTAAAGGAAACAATTAGAAATTTCCTTTTTTTTACCTCTGCCAAATGTGTGGCAGAAAAGAAAGGCATCTGTAAGGGGTTCTGAAGTGTGGATCTCTGGTGGCCTCTGCCAATTACTGCCAAATGTTTGGCAAAGGAGGAATAAGAAAAGCATGTCTATCTGTAGGCTCTGTACCCAGCAGTCTACAGCTATGACAGAAAACCTGAGCCTGCTGATAGCTGTTAACATCTGCTGTATTTATTGCTACCCCCAAAAAGACCCCAAAGGGACTTTTTATTACCTTCATGATTGCTTGCATTTGACAGTGCTTTCACTATTAGTCACTCTTACTACTTCTTATACACAGAATCTACTATTTAAGGGATATGCAAGGGCCTTGGGTAATGTCTCTCGCTGTGTTGGAGTATACTTCTCCTCTAAGCAAAGGCTACATAAGCTGGGAAGAAGTTAGTCCTTGATTTTTGCTTGCCACTGCTGGTAACTCATATAATACCATATGAACTGAAACTGTGCCTTTCTTTCCAAAGATGGTGATCTCAAATGGTGGATAATTAGTCTGTCTATGGATTGTGTTTGAGAGAGGGTAAAATTAATGGGAAAAACAAATAATCTGATGAGTGAGCTTGATGGCCTCCAGCCCGGGCAAGGAACATAGATAAGAATGGTAGTTGGGAAGAAACAAAGAATAGCTGTTCTTAAGGGTGAGGGATGAATATCTGGATAAGAAAGAAACAAGAACTGAAACCACCATTTGAGGTAATAAGTGGAGAATAGAATGGTTTTGAAATGAAGAACACATAGATAAAGGCTCCAGCATCATTTACAGTTGCATTTCTAGTGTGGGAAGCAATGAAAAAAAGGAAACTAAACAGGAACACCACACCTGCTGGGCAGGCTAGCAGAAAGAGAGAGACAAAATACAACGACTGAAAGTTTGTGTCTCTAATATGTTGTCCTTCTTAAGGCAGTGGAAGAGATGTCTTCTGTTAATGTATGTTTTGCTATTTGCTGGTATGAGCTCTTCAAAAGTATTTTCATAGTGTCAGACTATAGACAGTCTTTGGGGCATGTGGTGCCTTTTCTCGGCAGTAATTTATTCCATGTGTAGGATTTTGGAAGGATACAGGAGGTTATTGAATAATTTCCATACCACCTTTTTCATTATAGTGTGGAGAGATGGAGGGCAGAGATCACCTTGAATATGTAGGAAGTGTCTGTATGTTAAAACTAGTCACAGAATATGGAGCAAAACAGCTACTAAAATATTAATGAATTGGCTGAGATGTAGTTTATCAAGAAAGTAAATCAACAGCACATGAAGCCAGGAACTGCGGCTCTCATGAGCATTATGGTGATGCTAGTGGATGTAAAGTAGAATATTGATCTAAACCAACAGACTTTATTCAGGTAATTCTCAGGATGTAATGGTGCAGAAAAATGTAAGTAAATTCTTATTTGGCGTTCCAAGCAGGACAGGATTAGTGTTTATGCCAAATTATACCATGTAGGATTTTTGCAACTGGAAGTCCACCTAGAGAAAATGTTTTCCTAAGGAAGAGTTCTGTTTCATTTTCTGATGATCTATCTTCATTGTATTCTTGTTGAGCAGTCATGGAGAGTCCAGTTTCATCATGATTTTGTGTTGTGCAGAAGTTTGATGCCTCAAATGACCATTTTATAAAGATTTTCTGTAATATTACACAGGAACTCTAATTCATATCCAGGATTGGCATATACTTTTTCCTTTAATTCCTGTATGATATCCTTCTAAACCTATTGCATATTTTGTCTTCTGCGGAAGAATTTCATGTTGTACCAGGGAGGTAAAACAGCTCTCGGCCTGTTGGAAAATGCAATTTGGGAATAGTGGCTGGAGTCTACCCTACTTGTTGCATTGGACAGAGTGGAATCCTGTTTCACTGGAGGTTTCTGCCCTTCTCAGCTAAGACCCCATGAGGAAATCCACACATACTGTTCCAATACTGAGCTAATTTCCATGCATCTATGGAACACTCCCTTGCATATTTTAGATGTTCATATTAAAGAACCTGTTGTAAGAATGCATGTTGCTTGTGGGACTGCAGTTTCTAAAGCTTGAAGTAACTGTAAGGCTCCTTTGCAGTATTTCTGTCTGTAGCTCTCCTTTCATGCTAGCGGAATTAGCAAATGTCTCTCTATGAATCAGCAGAAATTATTCACCAGCTATAAGTAAGGTTATAATTTTTTGAACAGAGAAAGAGAAAAAGTGCTTGCTCCATTGCAGAAGGTCAGAGATCCTGCCTTCCTTGTTCTGTGTTGCTGAGCCACTCTTCTCAGTGGGGTTAAGGGTGACTGATCTAGACTTGCTCTACTTTTGTGGAAGACATGAGCTTCATTTCCTTCTCACTGACTTTTAGATCACCCATCCCCTTTGAATGACATTTTCCTTTTACTGAGCACTGCTGGCTCCATTACTTCAGGCTTTTACTGTGTTCACTTCTGTAAACCCAAGGTACAGGAAAAGGTTTTGATTTTTTGTGTGTTACTTCCTGGAGCAGTTCAGACTGCATTAATTGCACACTTACTCCCCATGACTCGCCTTTGGTTTGCAGTGCTCTGTGAGAGGTAACACTGCTGTCAGCATCATTCCTAGCTTTTCTTCTATGTTTGCTGCACACTTCCTTATCCAGGCCCCTGAAGATACTTGTCTTTCCAGCTTGCAGTCTTCTATTGTATATTTTCCTTTGTCTGAGACGCTCCTTGGCTTCAAGGAATATACCTGTATGACCTGGAAAGCAAGAGGGGAGTCGAAGAATAGCTCACCAGAGAGACTAGGAAGGCATTTATTCTCTGTCCTTGCTTGCTGACATTTGAGTCCTGCAGGACTAGGGGCAAGTGTCTCGAAGAAGCAAAACCCGAGCTCAAATAACTGTCTGAATGATACCTAAATGCTAAATAAGGCTGGGCTGACTCCTTACGCCAGTGGCACCAGTCCTGCCACTCTATCTGCAGCAACATACTGAAGTATCTAGTGAAGCAGGTCATCTTTCTTTTCTCTTGGCCTGTTCCCTCCTTACCAGAGACCAAACCCAAGAACTTTAAATACCAAAGGTCTGATAGCAAAATAAAAGCCTGAGTGAAAATGCATATGTTCTATTGGAAATTACAGCCATGAATTGATCAAAGGCTGGGTTCAATATGGAACCAAAATTGGTGAGCCTGGGCAAGCCTTCACTGATTCCTTACTCCAGCATGATGCCAGCTGCTTTTCACATTTCCCTATGGCCTTTCTTGTCACCATCAGCAAGGGTTGCTAGGATGTCAACTGCAGTGAAATCTGCAGTGTTTCAAAGCCTGGTAAACCTCAGGCACATGGCACTGGAGTTTACAATGTGTGACATGTTTCAATCAAGGAAATCGACTGAAAACTGTTAGAGAAAACTGAAAAATGATGTGACGGTCTCTTTCATGCGATAGCATCTCTGCAATCTCATTTTAAGAAGAGATGGGTGGGAACTGGTTGGTTTTGTATCCAAATGTACATTAATCCAATGTTTTTGAGCTTATTTTTGTCTTTTCCTCTTAAAATTCCCAGAGGGATTGAATGCAGAAAGTTGTGAGAAGCTAAAGAAATGAAATTTCAGGAGGGTGGCTGGGTAGTGAAAGGCTTGTGCACAGTGCTTTTTCCTGATTTTTTTTATCTTTTCATATGACCTACCTAATGAAATAGAAGAAGCTAAGATTAAAATTGTGTTTGAAAATGGGCAATCAAAACTATCCATTCCCAGAAAGCTTCAAAACAAGATGTTCTCAAAATCAACACAGTTCTTTGCTACATTTAGCTGTTCACAAATTGGCATTTCCTGCTAAAAAATTAAATTTCAGCTAGTTTTGTGATTCCATGAGATTCCCAAAGCTGCTGGGTGAATTACCCAGCTGTCAGATTCATATTTGTGTTCCAGCTGCATCAATATTTTGCATTAGCATGGCACCTTGAGCACAGCAGATAACTATTTTTCCTCCCTGGTGCTCTTGCTCCCCAGTTTCCATGGGAAGCGACTGAGACAGAAGAATTGGAAGAGAGCTAAGGCAAGAGCCAGATCCCTGATGCGCTGTGGAGCACATCTAGACTGCAGCGCAAGAGATGTGACAGCAAGTTCCATACCTCAGTGCTTTTGTTATCAGAAACTGCAGATTTCAAATTACAGTACCAAGCTGAACAATTACAATAATAAGCAAATGTAAATTTTGGTTATAAATGAGCACTATAGCTCATGATATCCATTTGGAAGAGACATATTTGGGTGCCTTGAGATGGAAGGCAACAGAGTGGACAGGCATGTCTTCTGGACCCAGGTGGGCCAGAAGGAGAAGGAGTATCTCCAGCCCCCAGTCTCAGATGGAAAAGCCCACACCTGCCTGCCTTTTGTCATCATAGCCTCTCAACAGATAATGTGTGGGATCAGCGGGTGTAAAGCTTATTTTACTCCAGAGCTAGCTCAAGTTATAATTCAAGTGCTGTCACTTACTAAAGACCTATCCACATCAGAAATCTACACAAATACCCCTTCATTTGAGTGCTGAGGTGTTTTTAATGCAAGCCTAGGATAAAAGCTCAGCAGATCCTAACGTGTTTATACTCTCCACACAAATTGTCATCTGGTTGTCTTGTGCTGTTCAAGATTTGTGTCCATGTGTCTGCCTTTTCCCCTTGATCTACGCTAACTCGTGTGAATTAACTCTGCAACAAAGCATATCTTTGGACTTAAAAATGGTGGTGAAGACAGATCAAACCAGACTACAGAAAATACAAGGAACTAAACTAACCATTCAGTATTAACTCCAGATGCTTGAGGTAAAGGCTAAGGATTACAAGAACTAGTGGCAATAATTCCTGTAAATGCAGGAAACTCTAAGGAGTTATGGCTGAGCACACAGCCAGAGCACTTGTCTGCTACAGTCCCCACGTGTTCTCTTTGTGATTTTTTTGCTGACCTTTGGAACATCAAAGAATTGAAATTTCTCCTTCAGGTCCTCAAGAAGGAAAATCTTGATGGCAAGTCACATTGTACATTCCACTGACCAATGCAGGTACTGTTTCCCCCCATCTTTTTCTTTTTTTCCCTTCTCCCTTGGGATCATCTAACTCCCCAGCCTCAATCTTCAACTTGGTAGTTAAGCTAAAAATAGCTCAAGGAATAGCTTGTAATAGATGGCAGAAACTGAAAACAAAAGTGACATGAATTTGTTGTACAAACAAAATGAAAAATTAACTCCTATATTATATCATATTATTTTCCCATCTAAATTTTAGATGTCAGAGAGGAGTTAGTGACAGGAGTAGGGGCAAGAGATTAGAGGTCTTCATAAATGGTAGTTGCTGAGTTTCCTTTATTAATATTGGGTGAAATCCTGATCCTGTTGAAGTTAATGAAAATTTTGCTACTGACCGCAGTGGAGCCAAGAATTCAGTTCTAAAAACCTGGTGACTTTTACTCTTTGTTTCCATTCTTCTATTGCTGTTGTTTTGTAACCTGTATGTTATCATTTACATGTGTCAAATTCTAATAATTTTTTTCTGTGTTCCTGATCCTGATGTCCTTTACATAAGTTTGCATGACATACCCCACTCAAAAATAAACATTTTCTTTCCATTCCATGTTCTCCAACATTGAGATTGGTAATATCAGCTGCACACATGGTAAAACGTGTTTTGCAGGATAAATGCTCCAGTAGGATCTTCCATGATGATTCAGCTGGTTGTTCTTCACTCTCTTAAATACAGTAGATATTTCAATTAAAACATTGTAGCCAGGAAGCTCTGTGACCTCACTTCTGAGTGTGTCACGTCAGATTTGTTTGACAGAACCAATTTGGCATTGCATTCATTTTAGTGTGCATGGGAATGCAATTACGTGTCAAACTCTTTGAAATCTTTGGGGAACGCAGGGCAATCTGTATTAGACAGGCACTATACTGTTTTCTCCTCCAGATTTTTATCCAGACAGGCACACCTAGCATTTTCTCAATTTTCTCTGTGTCAATTAAATGTAGTTAAAAATATTTGATGAGAAATTTTTCTGGTAGCTTACTATTCAGAGAAAATCCATTTGAAGACATTTCTCACTGATAATACAATCTGAAATAAAGGATGTCAAAAATATCTGTTAAAAATATATTGAAAGTAACTTTTACAGCTCCCACATGTGTGGCTGAGTTACATCAGTGAATAGGCTCCACGTAGTACTAAAAGTCCATTATCCTTTTCAAAAATCAGACCTGTTGGTTGAGAGAAAGTGTCAAGATATATTTTAAGTGGAATCTAGACACTCATTTCACTTGCCTACTTGAAAAATCACAAAACTGTTACAGAAAATGGAGTGGTATTCTTTCCTTAAAACCCCCATGATCCCCTAATCTTCAAACTTCCTTTAGAGATCGT
The DNA here is from genome assembly GCF_023634085.1 of Falco cherrug. Taxonomy (NCBI): domain Eukaryota; kingdom Metazoa; phylum Chordata; class Aves; order Falconiformes; family Falconidae; genus Falco; species Falco cherrug. The sequence goes on along the minus strand of NC_073700.1, from coordinate 96,071,174 downwards.
TAAGGAAATTCAAAGGAACTGAGATCTTTACTTTCACACATTTTCCCAATTAACATTTTACATACATGTTTGTGCTTTTTGGAAATTAATTATTATTCATTTTGCAGTGGAAAAAGTATAAATGCAATTGGTAAATGTATTTATTTTTCCTATTTAGCATATAAAACCCAAACCTAAATTATATGTTGAGAGATCTTCAAAACAGGGCCTTATAATTTCTCAGATTTTTTGGTTGACACTTTAGTAAATCTGAATGTCTTTATGGTATATAAAAGCCTGGTATCTGAGGCTATGTTCTGCTAGGCAGAACGCTTTTTCCTTGGTCAAGACCTTTGCCAAAGGTCTTCAAGGCTAGAGGGTTGAGGCAGAGGTTTCAAGCAACTCTTCTAGTCATAAAGGCTGAATCCTGACTGTGATGCAGTGCTTATGGATAAAAACTCCCTCTGCTTCAGCTGATTTCTGTACCTATTACTCTTCCAGAGCAATGTTTTACAGGGCTGGGTGATATTACAAGTAATTAACATAATTTTTATTTTTTTTTTTTATTGCAGAGTGATCTCTTAGGTATTCTAGTAATATTTTTTTGTGTGTGTGATTTACTAACTCCTTTGCATTTTGATAGCAGTTTTGTCTACAGAAAAGGATGCAGTACAATACACTACAGTATAGTAGATGGATGCTGAATGGTTTAGGTATCACTTGCCCAAGCTTAGCTACTCATTTGTAACTCTAATGGCATTTGTAGCTATTCTTTACACATCTGAGTGTTGTAGGTGGACACTCTGTGGCAGCCTACTGGTCAAAGAACATTGAAATTGTAGGTAATAACAAGAAAAAATTATATTGTTGTTACTTCTAATCTTCCATATCTTTTAAGACTGTTACAGTGTGCAATCTTGTCTTTTGCTCCATGAAAAAGGCACAGAAGCATCTCTGGTAGCTCAGGATATCCATCTAACCATCACTGTTTGTTTCTTTTTCCCTTCATCATGCTCTAGCACTTTCAAGTGCTGCCCACCAGCACTGCTGCTCTGATTTCAAAGGAGCTATACCAAGCAGCAGTGAAGGAAGGTTTCACCTTATTCTCTATGCTTGCTTTCCCTTTCAGTCTGTTGTTTCATTTCTTCTCTCAGCTCTTTAAAGAGACAAGAAGCCTACATGTGACAGATGGATGCCTTTTTTTCTTAATCTTTTCTGAACATTCCCTTTCATAAGAAGTAGATTACGGTCACGACACTTGTTTTTCATTGCTAGATTTGAGCTACTGAGAGCTAATGTAAGTGGTAAGCAGCCGTCTTCTGCCTACGTGCAATCAAAGTCAGTACAAATTCGTAAATTCAAGGGTGCATTCACATGCTCAGATATACACTTGCTCTCGCTGTAATCCATAAAATGTGTTGCTAGCTTCAGTAAGTCTGTTCATTTTAGGGGAAGTGGTTCATTTTAGGTAGATGAGAGTCTGGCCCCGAGTGTTTGATTGCTTCCCGGGTGTTGCAGTTTACAGGGAGGCGTGTTATATCACTTCAGCTTTGAACAGAACCCGCACAGCTCGCTTTTCTGACAAAGAAATGTCTCCACCTGCCATTTGAAATATGCTGATATTATGGACTGTTGCAACCCACTCCACGGTTCAGTGTGATTGGCAGTCACTGCTCAGAGGCTGCAGGAGTGGGGACACAAGAGGTCAAACGGAGCAGTGTTAGCAGAGCCGCACGAGGAAGCTGGCAGGCTCCCTCCTTTCTCCGGCAGGAATTCCTCTCCTTTCCCCTGGCTGGGAAGTGGGGAGTGCTCTGGAGCAGCAAACAAACAGATTGAGTGTGTTGTTAACCTCTGTGGTGCTCCACCAGACTCTCATAAAAGACATTCACCCTCCTACCAAATGAGTAAATGAGAGGTTGATTGATGACTCAGAAGTGTATTTATTCAAACTTCTATTTGTCTGTAGCTACACAAAAGCTTCCTGAACTTACAGGAAATTGCACAATTCAGTTCCCCATACGTCCAAAAATGTAAGGTGGCAACATACATGTTGCAATATGTTTATCCCCTTCAAGTATTAGAAGATGAGCTTCATGGTTTAAGTTTCCTTACTGGTAGAGCCAGGATTTCCCTCTTGAATGATTATTGCTTTTCTGTACCAGGGCATGCTGTGGCATGTATTCTCCAACTTGCTGCATGTGTTTGACTTCATTTCTTTATAAGCAAGCAGAGCCAGTTTACCCCAACAGCTGTGTCTAAGTACATTTGGATTTTCTATCCAACTTGAAAGGAAACATGGTTCCTATGTATCTGCTCAGCTGTTTATTAGGGAAATGTCTATCAACTCTCTGAACTGTTTATGTATTTTCTTTACATTTACAACATTTGTTCCTGTTACTTTTCTTACATTAACAGTGACTCAGGAATTGATAGCTCATTTTAGTTTAAAGAAAAAGTTTACTGTAAGTATTGCTGAAATACAGTTGTTTATAAGCTACACAGGGCTACATCTTACACAGAAACCACAATATACTCTTAGATGCAAACTTGAGAAGTGTGAATTTGTTCATGTGCATGCATACATGATATGTATTTCTGTTGCCAGTTACAGCTGAAGTAAGCATCAGCTGGCATTTACTAGGTTTTTTTCCTGCCATATTTCCTGCCATTTTTAGCCCTTTAGCTTTTCAGTGGTTAAACATCATTTGTATTTACAGATATTTCTGATATGACTCACAAAAAGGTCCCACATAAAAACCCCAAAGAAACCAAAGTATTTGGTATTTTGTTGTCCCAACATGCATTTTAACGTATGCAGATTGGACTGGTATATAGAAATTATCATTTGCAGTTTTTACAAAACAATCCATCTGCCTGTCCTCTGGAGGATATGCCCAGTGCAACTATAGAAGAACCAAAAAGTGATCCTTGGTGCTCTGTGCAGTCTCTTCTACTTAGTGTTTCCTTTCCTGCTACTGCGTCTGTGGGTGTTGACTGCTGTAATTTTGATTCAGTAGCATTATCACAGATACATAGAAAGCTATTAATAATTCCTGCTTACATATCTCTTGACAGGGGTGAGGCTCAATGGCTCACCATCCTGTAGAGCTGAGTCTGCAGCACCATATTCCTCACAGACCTCCAAGATGGGACCTTCCTCACACAGAGGATCTGGCTTTGTTGCTAGTTGGCGCCCGACAGGGTGATCTTGCTACTCTTCTGTTTGCTGTGCAGTCCCAGAATAAGTCACCATCACCACTAATCCTATCAGCACCTCTGTAAATATTCTCCCCAGGTATCTCTTCATGCCAGCATGTGTGGTATCTATAGGAAAGTATGTCTCTGTTTTCTCTTATTAGCCAGCAACTGGGGAAACAGACATGCCAGTGACTCCAGTCCTTCGCTCCCTCTATCCTTTCCTCTGAGAGTTATGCTACTAACTGGTTTGCTTTATTGTTCTGGACTGTAACTGCACCTTCCAAACAGAACAAAGGCACAGGATTGAAACCTGAAATGTATTAACTTGGAGGTGTTTTATGTAAATGAGCTGCTAATTCAAGATAATTTTTGCCCATTAGCACAAACAAGGCAATCAAATTCTCCTACAGCAGGCTAGGAGAGGATTCACGGAGTAGCTCATGTCACTGCGGTACTATGTTCTGCAGTGTCTGCCCCAAAAGTCCTAGCACACAAGTCAGTGCAGCACAGCAAAAGTCTGTGCAACACCTATGGATGGCATTGCAGAGTGATCTCAGTGAAGCTACACCATCCCAGCATGGATGCTGAACCCATGAGAAAAATGTGGAGTTAAATTGATGGTTTAGAGAGGTAGTACACAGCTAACATTGGCTCATTCTCTCTTGTAGCACTTACAATAACATTGCTTTCAGATTTGTTGCAGTACAGACGCTGTAGTTAAGCAGAAGAAAAAATTTTTTTCTTAAGACTTATTCCCTCCTCAGGGGAAAGAGAAGGACAGTGCAATAAGTGGGTTAGTAAATCAAAATGTGTCATTTAGGTTTGATGGAGAAGGCATGATCCTATGAGTCAACAAGTTTTGTCATGGACTTGAGTGGGATCAGGGTTTCAGCATGGGTTGGGCTAGCGTTTGCCCTGTCATTTTACATGTGACAGGTGAGTGAAACGGGGTGAGAAGAGAAATCCAAGAGCCTAAGATTCTTTGGCTTCTCCTTGCCTAAGTTGATTGCTCAAGTAGGTCAATGTCTTAGTCATGCTATTACTAAATATAGGTTGTTATTCTTTGGTTAAGTGAACTAGTTGCTCATTGATGGGTTTTCACTAACAAATCTAAAATACCCTACAGTTTTCACTAATAAATCACTGTAGACAGGCTATGTAGCCACCTTATCCCTTGGTCTCTCTATGAGTAATCAAGGTCATCCTCAGGTTTCAGTGGGAATGGCATCTAGGAATCCAGTATCTAAAAATGTCCCCAAGGTTCCTCTGATCTCCTGAAGTCCTGGGTGGAATCCCATAATGAGCTCTTTCATCAAGTTGATCCCCTAATACTCAGTAACTGTATCCTCAACTGCTTCAGAGCACTCACTCACACAGCTTGCTTCTTCACTCACTCTCCCTTTCTCTTTTTCCTTTTTTTTTTTTTTTTTTATTTAAAGAAAGAGGCAAACAAATGGGATAGTCTTGTGTAGTCTCTGAACGGCATGTGAACATTTCTTAAAATACAGCTCAGCAGTTGTCAGCTGTGGGGACTGTAGGGACACTTCCTGTTAGCCTCCAGGTTAACTTCACTGTTGCCTCCTTGGAAAAATGAATCTTTTGAAATACTATGAAAATATGGAGAGACCAAATCTCTATATTTTGGATTTAAAAAATAATTTTCCATGTGGGAAACCTTCTGTGTCTTTTTGTATGTCTATGAATACTATAGACTTTGAGTTAGTACCATCTAGCACAGAATACACTTGATGCCAAAGTAATATCAATAGTTTGAAGGTAAACTCCCCCCCGCCCCCCTAATCACAGGTGTTTAATAACTCACTGTGCCATAAAACCTGAGCATGCTACCATTCGACCTGCCCATAGCTGCATAGTGTCCTCCTTTCAGGCTAAACTGATTTGTAGCTCCAGCTCTTTCAAGAGATGATGTCAGCCTCTAAACAGAGAGCCAAATTGGCATCAGGCTGTAGGTGCATAGCCAATCTGCTTTCCATATTGTTTTCTTGGCTTTACATCATGAATAATCTGTTCAAAACTCTGAAAAACTCGGTGCAAGCAGGATGCACTTTGTATCCCTGAAGTCACTTTTCACATTTGCATAGGCCTCGTGCCCAGTGAGAAGCCTGTATGCATGAGAGGGACAAAAGAAAGAGAGATCTTACAGAAAACAATTCTATGATTATATTTATTTATATGATACTTCTCAAAAGCATGACTGAAGACTGTGATTTTTCCACTGACATATGCATGCAATTTTTCCTGAGATACGGAACTGGATCTGTCAGTCTCTTGAAGAGCATTACAGAGAGAAAGACACCCAGGATAATTTAATTAGACCCCAAGAAATAACCCAAAGTGAAGGACATTTTCTGGTTGTCAGGGACTAAATTCATCTTTATAACAGGCAAAACCACCACCCTGATTCAAAGACTCCCCTGCTCTCTGCTCATCTCTGAATTGCTTTTCCTCTGTGATGCTGAGAGTTCCCTGACCCTTTGCAGAGATTTGCTTCAAGATCCTCAGCTGTGTTAGGTCCATAATACACCTAAGGAAGTGAAGAAAAAAGTGACTTTGTGCTATAGTCCTGAGTGCTATAAAGAGTGATCCAGGTCCAAAGAATAGTTTAGTGCAGCTTCAAGATGCCTAAATTACCCTGGCCTGCACTAACCGGTGAGGAATGGATGCAATAACAAATGATGACATAGTTACTCGGGAACAGCTGATTCTTTCTAATTTTCTATACAGTTCCCAGCTCTGGAATAAGGTGTAATGCTACTTTGGTAAGTTATGGATTATTTGTAGATTTTCACTTTGTTAGTTGGTTGGGGTTTTTTCCTCTGGAGGTGAGTTGAGCGTAAGGGGGGAAACACACATCAGTCTGTCTTGGACAAAGTAGAGTTGGACGAAGGGAAAGGCAGAGGAAGGAATAAAAATAGGTAAGTGGAAAGATGTATCATCCCCCCTTATCGTGGCTAAGCTGTCATTGTTGCAAGCCAGAACTGATGGCCTCTGACCCTGAAGACTTCTCATTACAGCTTTATCCTGTGTTGTGTTGCTTGAGAGACCTGTGCTACTGGGCACAGGTGCTGGCTGAGCTCAGGAATACAAGGTCTGTTCTTAGCTCTGCTAACAATTCCCAGTCTGACCTTTGCCAAACCTGTGCTCCATTTAAAGCAAGACTTTCTAATCTAAGAATGATGGAAATGAGACCCTCTTTTAAATATTTTTTATATCTTCAAATACAAAGCTGGTGCAGTAGGGGCAAGCTGAATTTACTACACTTAGACAAATCTTTCTCTTCTCACTAAAGCAAAAGCTTTGCGTGACCAGAGCTGAATGTGCCCCTTTATTGAGTACATAAGTTATGCAACTTGCCTACTTGGAATAATATAGTTACCAGTATTAATAATTATATGTAAAATAGTTCATTAAGCCTCTATTTTACAAAAACTAGTATATTAACTAACTAAAAATTATGTTCAATGACCCATCTGCTAATTACCAAAATCAGAAATTACCCTCCATCTGCTCAGAAACATACACAAAACAAGGCACTTAAGTCATCAAAGAATAACTGATCCAAACAATAATGATAGATGCAGCTTTGTAAACTGCACTGGTTTATCACAAGTAGTAGAATCATATCAAATAAATGTTAATTTGTGCCAGGAAACAGTGATACACAAAGTGTTTCAGATACTATTCTCATTGTAAGCATATTTTTCATTCCTGATGCAATTGATTTACATTGTATGTCATGTTGGTTCGGTAAATTAAAAATTGAAGCAGAGTCCTCTATTATCAGGATTCCATGGAAGGGACTGGAATTTAGTGATCTGGTATCTGAGCAATTGAGATGACTGTTTTAAAATGTTTGGTATAAATATAGTGCATGAAGTAAGTCAACCTGTTGTTCACCTGCAGAGTATAAATATAAATGGTGCCCATAATGTAGTATGTGCTCAATCTTCTGTGTGTGGATTTAGAATAGAACAGAATAGCTTTTGCTGTTTTCTATGTGTAGGTTTGCCTCAAAGTGTTAAACTTGAATTTATGGAAGCTAGGAGATAGCTTTGAAAGTGGATTTACTGACAGATTTAGCAGTGAACAGTTTTGAAAGTCTAGTAGGTAACATGAAAGGAAGCATTGGATCTAATTACTATTATTTTGTGAAGATCTGAGGGGTGGTTGAAGAAGGTGGAGTGAAATGCATAGTACGTCAAAGCTTATAGTATTTAGCATCATGTTTACAGCTGGCTGCCCTTTATACAGTGCAGACGGGGGTACATTTGGAAGGAGAGCCCCAAACTAAACTTCTGGTTTGTAGCACTAAAGAAAAGAAAAGAAATTTTCTTATTTACACTGGAAATATTATTGGAAATGGAAATAGCATTTTTTATCTTTTCATATATGTCACTTCTTCGGATGCTTTTCATGGATGTACACTTTATGTGCAATTAATGCTTATTTAGAGTAAGCAGAAGTCTGCTGTGCGTTGAGTATACGATGTAGAAGCTGCAAGGTGACTCCTCAGCTGCTTGCAGGCATTGATGGACCATGGTTTTGAACTTCTTCAGACAAAGTTTTGAAAGTGATTAGCATGTGTGAAATTAATTCAGCAAAAGATTACAAGCTTATTGAATCACAGCAAAAGCAACAGCAAAATGATCTTCTGCAAGTCTGATGTTTTGACAACAATTAATGTCTATTCATATACAACGGAAAGCAGGGGAAAGAAAGAGGCTTTTTTCTTTTTTAAACAAATAGAGCCCAGCTATACATTAAGGTCTGTATTAGGTCTAGCTCACAGAGCAGTCATAAATAGGAAGCAAATTAACATCCCCAAAGGGTAGACACATTTTCATATTTTTTTTTTTCCCTTTGAGAATTACCTACACTTAACCTTTGCTATTGACTTTGCATATTGTAGCTTATATGACACAAAGCAGTTTTCCCCTGTCTGCGCATACAGGTCATTTGTGCTTGGCACTGGTGTATTTTTGAGTCTTGGCTGTTATTTGGACACATCAGAGAAACAGATGGGAGAGAAATGAAGGAAACAAATATGATGGAAGTTGGAGACAAGTTCAGGGACACTTCAAGTAAACATATGATCTTAATTTTTTAGGTTAAACTGTCATTCATCAATAATAAAATGAGTAATTAATTCCTTAAACTTTAAACATGATCACTTATGATTACTTTCAATATAATTTTTTTGTAATAATCTCAAAAGGATAAATTTCTATGAAGAACAGAAGGAAGCTGGTAAACACTGGAGAAGATTATTTGCTCTTTACTATTTCTGCATGACTCATGCTGTACATACGTGTTTATAATGTAGAAGATGCTCAGCACATCTGTTAAAAATACTTGGAAATGTAACTTATATTCTCAGGGGTATTTCTGAAGTACATAAAAAAGATTTTTCTTTGAAGAGTTCATTAATGAGTAAAGATTAAGGATACATTTACCATGGTAATTTCTAGTTATTTATTAAATGGACTTAGATATGTCTAAGGCAGAGGCCATATTTCAGCATGAACACTTCAGGACAGAGCCTCTCCATGTATGTAGAAAGGTCAAAAAAAGTAAAAATCTTTCCTTGTCATCTGTAATGTAATCTTTCAAAAAAAATAGTTCAAGAAAAAATATTTTTAAAAAGCTGTTTTGATGAGAGCCTAACTAAACTAATTACTGTTTATTTTAATAACATTTTATTAAAAGATATAGTGCTTTTGGAATTGAAAACATACTCTTTCCTCTAACTAATCCTCATCACAAACAGATTCCCTCTCTTTGACCCAGCTCTAACTGCTAGCAACATCAAACTTTAAATGTAAAGGGCAGGCTTAATAATGAAATCCCAAGAAAATGTTCTTTCTGCCAGGAAAATCTCTCATTATTTTAAACTGAGCTAGTGCTGAATGGAAACAAAAAATTCAGCCATGTACAGGACAGGTCTTGCTGAAATGTAGGTCTCAGATTTTGAATACTATGTGGAATGAAATCAAAAATGTGTGGCTCATTTGTGAAAATATTCCCACGTGTATTTAATGGTAGGTGACTTTTTCCTGTCCTAGCTCAGTAAGCCAAACAATACCTTGATTTGCACCAAGTGCAAATCTAACCTGGTGATTTTAATGTACCTAGTTCATCTAATGTGCCCATCCTTCTGTTTCTGGGCACATTCTGTCCATGACACAATTTGCTGTCCTCTCTGCACTACCCGGGACAAGCATCGCACAGCTTTAGAGGTGATTGCATACCCCCACCACTGAACTTCTGTGATTTTTGCCTCAATCTTAAATGCTATCATGGAGTTGTTAGACGTTAGCCAGTGAACTACTTCTCTTCTAAATTGGCTTGCTCACCTCCTTGCAGTAAAAGTGAAACAGAAAGCACGTCTACTCTCGTATGAAGGAATTTATTTTCAATGATTCTCTTCTTATCTCTATTTGAGAATATTTTATCCTACAGCTTAATTGATAGCTGACCTTTTCTCCATCTGCTCTAAACCAGGGAAGTACAGTGTTTCTCTTGTAATTACATTTCTGCCACAAGGTATTTTTCTTCTTTTAGGAGATCAAAACCATTATTGACAGCAGGATGCAGTCTTTACAATATTTTAATCAAGAAGCCCACTATGTTCGTCTGATGCTTTAGCCTGCCAACGGGAATTTAATCGTCTGGTGGAGCACTACCAGCAACTGATCATCGTTCAGAAGATCTAACTAGCCCTAGGTTATATCAACCTGACAGACAGGACATTAGCTGAGGGCAGCAACTCCTCATTAATTGTTTATGCAGATGACCCTCTGGTGGAAAGGTGGGCATTTTTTGATTTGCCTCGGGCAGTGTAAACCAGCCTAAAACAGCCATTGCAATTACAGGATGTTAATGAGGAAGCAAAGAGAGAGGGGGTGGCATGGGGAGTGCTACTGCGAGCACAGCAACAGCAAGGGTTTATTCTTGTTCCCACTGCAGCCAGCACTCAAATCCCTATTGATTTAAAGAGGAGAAGGAGTCGTACTCCTGGCTGACAGCCAGCATGGTAACTTCCCGTATCTCATATAAGCTGCTGTCACGGCATGATGGAAAGGTGTTCTGTCCTGCATGAGGCTGACATAGTGAATGACTGTTCTTTAATTACTCTCGCTTCAGACATTTGGGTCGCTAAAGATACAAGGAGAAGCTGAATGTTTCTCTGGCCTATGTTTTTTTCTCAGAGACTTGAGAACTGAGAATATCAGTTGGTTCATAGGTTGTGAGCTGTCAAGGCTGAGATGAGTAATGGGTGGGTTTTTTCACCTGCTGGAAGAGGTGGCATATACTATTACACTTGAAATCCCCCAGTATCCACAGCGAGAGTGGCCAGATAGCCTGAAGGGAGTGCTTCAGCACATGCCATAGCAAGCTGAATGGACTGAGACATGTTAATCTCCCCATCATGGAGTTATTTTGAGGAAGAGTGAGAAGGATTATCAGAAAGAAAACAGATAGATCAGGAATAAAATCACCATGGGATCAGAAAGACATCTCTATTAACAAAACTGAAAGCAGTGTGAAACTTGCTTTCCCTGTTGTGCAGAAGGAGTCCTTAATCGCTTTTGTTTCATTTTATCAGATCAGAAAAGCAAAGCTACTCCCTCTTCTGAGCTCCATTTTTGGTAAAGGTGACAACAAAGCTTAACTTTTGCTTAGTTAAGTGGTGTAAATCTAACAGTATTCTTTTCTGAAAGCAAAATCAAATTTGCTTATGTCAGAGTCTCTGGCACTGGAAAAGTTGGTACTGTGCAATTCTGAGAAGATGTTATCAGGAAGCAAATAAATGTGGTCAGCTTAAAGTCATGGCAGGAAGAATCTGGAGAACAAGATTGTTTAACTACACATTTATTTTTAATGTGTAAAGTTATTAACTGTTCCAGGTAGTTTAGCTTCCATTTTTAAAAGATTTTTTTTTCTCCATTCCTGAAAGCTTCAGATTGATAGCCATGGAGATTAAAGTTTCCTAGGAAACTCATTTCCTAGGAAAATCATTGGCAACTCCCTGACGCGGTTGTGTCCTAATGCACATTGTGCTATGTCCAGTAGTGCCACCCATGCAAGAGTTTTGTGCCCTTGCAGTTCTCCCCTTCTTTGACTGAACTTTGAACTGTGATGATCCATGCCCCTACTTCATCTATTTATATAGGCAATTCCTTTCCTGGATCCAAATAGGCAGTCCTGAGCACTTGCAGTCCCTTCATTGTGTCAGCTGTCTTGTGTGCCTGCAGAGCTTGAATCTTTAGTCTGGGGAGAATTCGTTTTAGCAATATAACAGGGGTTTTGATAGGGACAGTTTGGTTCTGTTTGGATGAACTGGCTGTTAAAATCAAAAACAGGGGCTGAACTAGCTGCTAAACATCACCTCTAGCAAATGGTTTGTCTTTCCCAGGAGCCTTTTTAGTTATGCTTTGTCCTTAGATGATGAACCCTCCTTTGGCAAGAGGGCGATCACCCGTGGCCATCCCCAGGCCCTGCCCTGTGCTCTCTGGCATCGCCACTGGAACTAGCCAGCATTCACTGGACAGCGTACAGACAGATAACAAAAAGGGTACATGTAAGACAAAACGTAGATAACCAGTAAGACAGGTACTTAACAATCATTGCACAAAGGCTGAAACTGGAACAAGACAAAGTATTTAATGTGTAACCAAGGCCTTTTATGCTAAGGATGCAATGTAGGTAGCTCTTCTTCAGAAAAGAAAATTTTCCTGCTGCAAAGGCTATCTCCCCCATTTCCCCTCAAAAACATCTATTTGTTTGATAAATTTTAGTAATTAAAAATAAATATTTGTCTAACACCTGCCTAATAAGACCAGATCTCTACATTACTGAAGCTGGGATAAGACTTTCCTTTTGTTTGTTTTTTGTGATTCTGCACTGAACCTATCAAGTGACAACTTGCTATGTTCAGTCTTGGGTTGCATATCCATAAAACAGGCTGAGAGAGAAGGAAAATTCCCTGTGCATAATCCAGAAATACTGAAGTAAGACATTCAACCTGCTCAGATCATTCCCTCTGTCTGTGCTCCGCTGGAAGCACAGTTAATCTGGTACAGGGTAGGCAAGGGGAGGTGGCTAGTAATTGCCAGCTAGCCTGTACCTTCTGTAAATTACTGTCAGACAAAGGCAATGAGGAAGCACAGGGGAATGGTGACTCAGCCATGTGTGTCTGAGTCACAACGCCTCCTGGGTCTGCTCTGCCAACCTCGTCTTAGTGCAGGATTTTAGTGTTTTTTTCTAGCACTTTTTCACAGCTGTGTCTAGGATCAAACACTAGCTCTAGTGCAAGTTGCCTCCTAACACTTTCTTTTATGTGCTTTACAAATGAGCGAGCTGTGTAAGGAGAGGTGAAGAGCTTTTTTTCTTAGCATGGCAGTAGTAATATAACTGATTTAGATATGACTGCTTTATACTGTAGGCTGAGGTTAAGCACAGTTGACTGGTTCAAACAGAAATGCAGGAATTAATATAAATGGGCATCATAAATTGGACATATCCCAATGTCTCATCTTTAAGGAGATAGTACGTATGAGACCTATTTTCTGCCACAATAGCCTCTAAACTGTGGTCCTTAGAGAGCTGGAAAGTGGGCTGAGATTCACTGGACCAAAATTCCAGGTATGCTCCCGTGCCAAGTGTTTGTTATTTTCTATAGCTTGAAGAGCTTGAATGAGACAGTACGAAACATTGAACGCAGGGTATAAGTAGGATGTAGGCCTATAGGAACTTGACAGTTGTTCTGACTTTTCTTTTTTTCTGGTTGCATTTCTAGTCCAATCCCTTCTATGGAAGTAAGTACCTAGGCGGTTATAAAAAGCATCTGGAAACAAGAAGGTTCCTGTGTATCTTTATTCAGCTATGGTTATTGCAGAAAAGGGGAAAACTATAGATGCTGCTAGTGACACAGATAAAATACTTGCAAAATTATTACGTTTTCTCTGTCTACACTGGTAACAGAATACTGCACAATTGTGTGTGAGGGGACAGGGTGTCTTTTGTCAGGCAATGAGGAAGGGTGTTAGAGTTCATTTGTGTTAATGCTTGCACATCTTTCAACCTTTTGCATATGCATCCCCCTCCAGCCATCATTAGCAGTGTACTTGGACAATGCAGCCTGTACACTTTCCCATGACTGGCGCGTGACCATGTGGCACATGAAATACAGATTTGGAGATACCAGGAGTGACTGTGTTATAATCCCTATTCCTTCATATTTCAACTTTCAATCATAATACATGGATATTGAGCTCTATAGTGCATCTTGAAGGCTTGAACAGAGCTAGGGTGAAGAGGAATGTGATCATTCTTGTCCACATCCTCAGAGCATAGGCTCCTCTGTTGGGATGGGATGATGGAATAGTGCTAATGATGCTGGCAAGGCAGGAATCTAGAATAAACTCCTGACCACCTGATTTCCTTTCATGATTTCATTATAAATTCTTTACGTTTCTGCTGTCTGGGCTAAGGCAACAGCTTCTTATGTGGCCTTGACTTACACGACTAAACAGGCTGTAAAGCTGGCAACTGTCAGAATAATCTTTCCATTAAACTGATGGTCCTTTTTAATGTAGTCTGTTTTCTTTTAATGGTAGATGGTATACCAGTGCAATGGGAATCAAATTACTTTTTCTCTTTAGTTTAATCTTCTTAGGGAAAGAGGTAATCCTCTGCTAATTTCCTCCATCAGAGCAAGCATATGTCTCAATCACATTTGTAGCTGGAGCAGAACAGCACTCAGTGCTCAAATTATGCTAATAACCATTTAGATTACTTCTTCTCCGGCATTTACTCATATTGGGGATCCGGCAAGTAAGTCTTTCCACTATGTGAATTTATGTGTTGAATCCATATTATTTTCATTAATACCTCTGCAAGCTTTGGCATGCAACTGTCCAGCTCCTTGGCTTCTTGACAGGTAAATGCAAAGCAATGTTGCAGTCCCACTCCACTGCACCTGAACCCTGAACCCTTACCTAGTCTTTCCCACTTTGACCTGGCAGAGGCAGGTGTGAGAGGGACTGCCAAGTGTTGCCTTAAGCAGGGAGCATATCTTATTAAAAATGTTATGCAGATAGGTGGGATTCAAGTCATGTGGTTATGGCATTCATGTGAGACCGTATAGTTATGTCAACCAAACTTACCGTAATATTGAGGATTGACTACATTATGTATATAGGTGAATATAGAAAGCCAGAAGAAACCTTGTAAAACACGAGTTATAATCTGTGGTCTATCGTATTGATTCCCACATATGCTGAATACTAGTTTTGGAACAGTATGCTTTTATGCAATACCAACTTTTACAATTTCACTTGTTCTGTGTCTAAACTGAAAATATATCTGTTCTTCCTGGTTTTCTTACCGTATCAAAGTATGAACACTATTGCATGCCTGTATATATAATACAGTATGCTAAGAGTGATTGAGGTTGTCAGTGGGATTGTCACTCATGTTTTGATGTACCTTTCCCTTTCTTGTCGACTTTTCCCTCTGAGCAATTCTTGATGGATTTGTTTTGCTGCTGATAAGCACAGCTGAGTAGTAGCTGTGAGAGTGACACTAAATACAAATTTCTCTGCAGCATCTCCTTAACAATGCAGAACAACAGGTATCAGTCATTTGTAATTATGTTCTTTGGATGAAAGATCTCTTTTTGCATAAAGGTGTACATGAATTGCTGAACTCAGATACAATGGTCATAAGGATCAGTTGTCATAATCCAGACATTTTATTTTTTAGGAGTTGATGGATATTGAAAAGCCTAATCTGAGTGTTTCAGGACACTGCGTACATCTCTGAAAGGGATGACTGGAATTTAGGGAGGATTTTCTTTTACTCAGACTACATTTCCAAAAGGTACACTGAAACCTGTTACAGGCTTTCTGTGGAGCAAAAAGTTCCTCAATGTAGATCTGTGTTTAGAGCTAAATTTAGGTCTGTATTTGTGCATTTATACTTCAGGCCTTTGGCATTTATACTTACAACAGAAATGGGGTATTTCTTTGGCCAGAAGCTGAGGACTAGCTCTGACCAGAGAAAAACATGGAATAGTGATACATCAACAGCAAAGTTAACGGGAGGGTTGCCTATGAAAGCAAGACATGCATAAGTCTCTGTAAATATATATATATATTTACCTCTGTTTAATCTTCATTATCTTTTTTTTTTTTAACTCGGATTCAAACATTTGAAGTCTTAAATGAATAATAGTCTTTTTTTAATGCTTAAATTTGAAGTTAGCTGAAAATAGTTGGGTTGCTATTCTGCAAATAATTGCTGCCTAGCCTTCTGTTTCCCACATAATATTAAAAGTCAAATCTTTAACAACATTAGGAAGTATTTTCTTAATTATGCCATGAAGAAAGCATTTGATATACTTTGTTGTTAGTGTGGCTAAGCTGTGAAACCATTATGTATTTCCTGCCATTGGAGCAAATCTTCCTCTAAGACCCAAGATCAACAAAATACTTAAGCAGCTGCTTATGAGATGAAATCCCATCCCAAGGCAATTTTAAAAATACCACTTTTAATCGTCTTCTCCAGGATTCTTCCTTACTGTTTCATTTAGGCTGCTTGGGAATAAAGGAAAACAGAGAAAACTTTGTGACAATGTTTTTCACAGATGGAAAAAAATCCCTGAGGAAAAGCACAATAACAGTTTTCTGTTTCATCCTAGTACCGCGAGGTTTAGATGAATGGACCTTGAAACACAGAGGTGATTTACTGTACCTATTACTCTATTCATTTTATTATTTTTTCCAAATGTGCCATTGAGAAAGTCCACTAATATTTTTATCAGTGGTGTTTTCTGTCTTTCAGTCACTAACCTGATTCTTAAAAAATATGAACAGAAGAATTTGAGTGAGGGATGCATTGTCAGAGCTGATTTATGTTGCTTTGGTATTCATTCAGGGTGCTTAGATACCCAGTAGAAATTATTGTTCTTTTTCACTTGCACAGCACACAAGGAACCACCTTCCACGTTCTTGTGTGTTAACAAATCACATCCATTATTTTTATTAATGTCATTATCAAGGTAGCTGAAGGTTCTGTCTGATAGGAGGGATACTGAGAGATGGTCGTGGTTCTGGAGAACTTTTAAGATACAGGCAAGAAGTGTGCAGGGAAACAAATTAGAGAAATGGCTTGTCTAAATTCATAGGTAACTGGCAGAATGCAGGTTCCTGACTAATAGTGTCTTCTCAGGGCACCATCTATTTTGGACAGACATGTATTTGCATCTGCATACACACTCAATCTATGCTAATGTGCAATCCTGTTCTTACAAATTGTTCTCTTTCTGAATATTATAAGGATTATCACATCCTTAAGAGGATGACTGAAATACCCAACGATCTGTTAGGGGGTGCGAATTAAAGTTTTAATGCTCTAACAGCTGTTGTGTGTTTGTAAATGATTTCTCCTAATTTTGGGATTTTCTCTTAGCACATAAAAAGCTTTGTTAATAAATGTGAAAGTCCCTAAGGAATTATCTGCATTAAAGTTTAATAATTGAAGAGTGCAGAGGAATAGCTGAAATAAAAAAGACTGCATTACGGAGCAACTTCTAAAATGTGCCACATCTAATAAAGATATCATAAACTCCCATGATACAGCATCTATTTTGGTTTTGGTTTTTTTTTTTTTTTTCTTCGGGAGTGATCAACTCCGAAACCCCTGAAACAAGTTTGCCAGGATAGGTTACTCGGAAAAGTGAAGTTCTCCTTAAAATCCCTGTGTGTCTAATAGGATACTCTTACTTTCCAGTACAGGTCTACTAGCTTCAGCAAAACTATAGCCATTCAAATTATCAGAAAATTTGGCCCACTGTATTCATAGGGCTATCTATCATATACTATTCATCTGGTGTCTTGAGCAGTTTCCTTTCAAGTCATCTTTTCCCAATTCCTTAAACATCTCACATCTAGTCAAATTCGACACAGTGCTGGAAAATGCAGCCTAGGCAAGTGAGTAGCCTGTAAAGGGGAATTACCGGAGGTACAAAATTTCCATATTGTAAACTACATATAAGGAAGAATAACCCCACCAAATTTACCAATGATTCAGATCTTTCCTAACTTTCCCTTAAAAGTGTTTGTTACAGTAGATGTTTTACCAACTTCAATATTTGCAGGGGCTATAGGTAACAATAATATTATTAATAATAACAGTAGTAATAGTAACAATAATAATTAAAAATATATACTATCATAAGTAATATAACCAAAACAGCAAAAACAAGAAGATATTAAAAGAAGTAACAACCAGATGTAATAAATGAAATCCTGCATATTGCAGGCTAGTGTTATCTGCAGCTGAAGTAGGACTTTTGCACGGCTGATCACTGTAATAGCAGACACCAGCCTCACCCTACAACGTTGCTGTTCTCTTTGGGTCTCGTTAGTGAGGCTGGCCATGATAGTTTTTTTCCTCACAAGTTGGTTCACCTTGTATGTCAGAGAAGTTAGCAGCACTAGCTGTTGCCCTAGATCATGTACCTCTGAGTGGCTGCCGAAGGAGCTCAGTATATTGCATGTTCAGCAGTGGCTTCAGGGTGATTTTTAATTTAGATGAGTTGAACTAGTGTATATCTTTTCTACTATAGCACTCATTTGTACACCACGTCATCTCTGTCTCTGCAGTAGTCATATACATTACGCACATAGTACATGCTGTCAAATCATTGCAAGGCCCAGGCGTAACCTCTCTCAGATTCACTAGTAGATTTAAAACTGGCTGTGGTTGCACACGAGCGGTTTCTTTCTCGGGATCGGTGCCTGAGTGGGTTCCCATCTGCAGTCCCCAACAGCTTTGTCCCCAGGAGGGCACTCAGGAGAGAAGCAGCCCGGGCTTACCCCGCCAACAGGGCAGTGGCCTTTCTGCCCTCTCAGCAGAAAGCAGCTCTACAGACCTGCTGCCGCATTGTCCAAAGGCGTGGGGCATGGCTGAGCTGAGCTGGGCTGGAACCACACACCTCTCTCCTGTTAGCAGAAACAGGCACTTGAGGAGCTACGCTGGCAGAGGTCATCCAGAGCAGTGGCTCTCCACTGAAACCCACGGGGAATGAAATTCAGCTGCATGCCAGGTTTTCAATTCAGCATGTAGGACATCAGGAGTGTACTTTATTTTAGGGGCTACACAGCGAAAACAGAGGTGTCTCCATAGTTCAATGCCTCGTAAAGATAAACCAGTCCAAACTGAGCAGACACCCGTATTTTCTTAGCACGATATAAGGAATATTTGTTTGGCCTGATCTCTTTGGTTTGAGCACCAATCTTCCTTCCTTTTTCAAATGGCATTTAATTGCACACTTCAAAAGCTTTTACTTTGAAAAAAAATTGTTAAAGAAGTAGTGTGATGAAGTAGGATTTGACTTCTTTTTTTGTATTTAGAACAAAACCAAATCAGCACAACAGCATAATTATGAGTTAATTATTCAAATAACTTTCACTTTAATTTTTATTTTTAATCTTGATTTCTCTTTCTGTGCTGAAGAATAGGAGACAATCTAAACAATGAATTAATTCATTACTCTAAGCTCCTTGATCTCTTGTTCTTTCCACCCCCTTTTTTCACATCATTAGAACTATGAGATAATCAGGGCAAGATTAAATTTGTTAGTTCCTTCCTTTCTCCTAACTCCTCCAATATTTTTTTCTCCTCTATACCCCATATTTTCTCCCTCTTTTATGCACACCATCTTTTCTATATTTAAGTTCAAGAGCAGGTAGAAAAGGAAGGGGAGTAAAAAAAGACCCCTATCCATTATTATTTTCTCAGGGGGTGAGTTTCTGCGGTTCTTGCTGGAGCCTACTGAAGCCAATGGAGCTCTACTGAAATGTTCTTGGGGATCTCCTGTCTCCATTAGAGTCTTCAGGGACATCACTGTGCTTTGTCATTTGGATCTGCAGCATAGGCAATACGGTGTTGTGTAGTACCAAGTGCAAGGAAATCCATGCCCCCTACATGGTTCATAACTAGCAGTGCTCCTTCTTCCTGCCTGCTGCAGCTTTCATCCTCAACTTCCACTCCCTGGAAACTGGGAATTAGATCTGGTGATGGAGAGGGAATTATCTGCTGCCAGCAGCTTTGCAGCGCAGCTTATTCAGATACATCAGATTAAAACTTCCCTTTCCCAGAAGAGAGTGGTGGGGAATTGTTGCTTGTGCTGTGCAGGACCGAGGGGTACAAACAGGGTCTGGAGTGAGAGAGGGTTGCTGTGATGAAGGTCTCCCAGTGCAAACAAACCAGACCAGTGATGAGTAACAGGAGAAGACAGAAGGCTACATTTGCATTGCCTTCTGCAGGCAGACATAAGCATGATCTGCCTGTGCTCCACACGGACTAGAAGCTAATACATTTTACGTTTCGATGGACCTTTAATGCTTGCAGGGCTGACTGTATCTACATGCTTCTGTTTCGTAAATTACTTACAGGCAGGGGCTTGGAGTTGTTTGGGCAGAGCAAGCTCATACCTGCCTCTGCAGTGGGGACCCCAATACCACAGAGGCTTGAAGGTACCTATTCCTCAGCATAGCAGCAGCATCAGGGCTAGCACCTGAGTTCTTCTGATGCACGGTTTAGGTATCTTGTTTCTGCTGTGCTTATCACTAATAGGCACTGACGTTTCTCATCCACTGTTCTGATGTGTTATTGTCTATTGGTACTTGTACCTCAAGACCACTTGAAAAAAACGCGGGTCCTGATCTCTCTGCTGTCATAACTTCATGAACATTTTAAGCTGGAACAAACCATTATTTCCACTGAATAAAGACATACTTCCCTTTCATAGGCAGACATTCATTCCTGACTCCATGTTTCTCCCTCCCTTCAGCACCACATTTATGCAGCAAGTTGAATCCAAGAACTGATTCGCGTTAGAAACCATCCAGCAAAAACAGGTTGACTTCTTTTGGCAGCAGCACTCATGCCATGTCAGTGTGCATGAAAATATGGTTTTAGTTTTGCTAACTAGGAAAATGATTAAAGATCCAAAAAGCCTTGCATTTCCTTTTAGCTTGTGCTCTTTTACTGGGTGCATTGAAATATGTGTATTTAATGTAATATGTTATATTCCTGTAAGCTACTTAATATATATAGCAGTACCTAATGATGCCTATTAAAGTCAAAGAGAGTTTTAGCATTAACTTCAATGAGGCTAGGATTTCACATGAAATTTCAATGTTAGTGACAAACAGATGAGAATAATAACTATAAATTCTGCTACTAAATGGTGAAATCTGCAAATCCTACACAGCATTTACTGTAATATATTTTTTGCCTGAGTAAGATTTGCAAGATTTTACTCCAAAGAGATGCATATTAGCTTGCAATGATGGTGTTTTGATATATTTTCATGGTCTTACAAAGCTGTCATTATACAACTGCATTTTTTCAGCTCTTTCATTTGTTCTTCACATCTTTCTCATCTTTCCTCTCCAGCGTATGGGAATATTCTTTCTCCCTTTTCTTTGTCTGCTCTCCTCTTTTTTTTCATCTTCCTTATCTTCACCCTCTTCCTATTCTTCTCCCCTCCCCTCTTGTCCTTCTGCTCAGAGAACATGCATACCTGTATGCTAAACCTGCTGCCATTTCCAATGCCTGAATAACTGTATCAACTGAAAGGTGTGGTTTTATGCAGTTCTGATGTGTTCTGTGAACAGCTACACCTATGCAAGTCCCAATGACATATGTATTTTTTAAACATTGGTTTATCAGTGTTTCTGCCTACTGATAATTACAGGTTCAATCCTGCAAATGGCTGAGCATCTCCATGTTGCTGAGCATTACCAAATCCCATTGCTGTTGAAGAAGAGACACAGAACATCTGCAAGTCACCCCAAACCCCCCTCCGCTTCTAGTCAGGGTGGTGTTTGAATTGGCATGCTTATCAACTCTAATAGATCTGTCACATTTAAATTATAATGCATCTGTTGGTGGCTTTGCATATGTTTGTTTTAAAACTTAGTCTATGAACTTTGAGGTCCTCCTTGGAGGAAATTAAAATGGCAGGTGATTTTTGGATGCGTTTGACTTGAGTCTAAAAGTATGTATTGAATAATGAGGCGCATGTTTTCTTCTCCACTTCTGATTTACATCCTTCCAACATACTTCACTGGCATACTTCTTGAATTTCCCAATCTGGCTCTACAGTGACTAGACAGAGAGCAATAAACATTGAAAGGCGGCTGTGATTGCTGCTTACACAAGTTACATCCAACCAAAAATTGATCTTAAAGTGGGAAAGAGTCTGTTAAGATGACAGATAACTACAGGTTGGCTTCTGAGCCCTTGAGCGCTTTCCAGTGCTTTGTGGCAGATTTGGAAGTGAAACAAGGCTGTGAAATGGTGTCGATAGCGTCATGGGGACAAAGGTGTCAAGGGACTAAAGGTCTCACTTTGTGGGTGGGAAAGGGGCTGCAGGGACATTGGAATGTCATAGCCAGATTAAAATCATAGAAGAGAAGACTTAGGGTCAGAAACTTTTGTCCACTGCCTGGGTAAATTATCGAACCATTTTAGAAGTCTTCTAAAAAATATTGCTTTTTAGAAAGTTGCAGAGAATGACTGAGGATGTTTTGAATCTTGAAAATCAGAAAATTATGCATTAATGCTGAAATTAAACTATTTCATCTGTGTTCTGTCAAATTAAACATAAGGTGATATTTTTCATCTTTGAATCTTGACAAATTGGTATTTTTGCAGAACAGAAAATATGTAGCATAATAAATCTCTTTCTAGAGTCTTTGAGCTTATTAAAATAAATGGATATCTAAATTTTGGATGGTTTCAGGCAAATGAAGTCAATATTTGTTTCTGAAGTGAAAGTGAGCTTACATTTTCTACTGTTATTCTGAAATACCAACTTTTTGATAAAAGCCAGTGCTTAGACTTTACGTTCATAAACAGCATTTTGGTGGACTTACACAAAATTGAGTAATTATGGATTCCAATGACTTCAAGAATTTCTTTCTCATTTTTAGTTCAACAGTAGATCAATAAGGGGAAATGCAAAGTCCTGCAGCTGGGGAGGAACGCCACCAGGCACTGGTATATTGGGGCTCACCAGCTGGAAAGCAGCTCTGCAGGAAAGGACCTGAGGGTGCTGGTGGACACCAAGTTGAACATGAACCAGAAATGTTGCATTGCATGGAAGGCATCAAATGGTGTCCTGGGCTGTGTTAAGGAGTGTTGTCAACAGGCCGAGGAAGGTAATCCTTCCCTTCTATTCAGCACTGGTGAGGCCATACCCCGAGTCCTGTGTCCAGTTTTGGGCTCCCTAGTACAAGAGAGAGATGGAAACACTGAATAGAGTCCAGCAAAGGGCCACAAAGATGATTAAGAGTCTGGAGCATCTCTCCTCTGAGGAAAGGCTGAGAACTGTGACTGTTCAGACTGGAGAAGAGAAGGTGGATCTCATCAATGTGTATAAATATCTGAAGGGAGGGCGTACAGAGGATGGAGGCAGATTCTTTTCAGTGGTGCTCAGTGACAAGACCAGACACAATGGGCACAAACTGAAATACAGCAGGTTCCCTCTGAACATCAGGAAACACATTTTCGCTGTGAGGGTATCTCCATCTGGTATTCAAAATCCATCTGGACTTGGTCGTGAGCAACCAGCACTAGATGACCCTGCTTAAGCAAGGTGTTGGACAGGATGACCTCAAGCAGTCCCTTCCAACCTCAGTCATTTTTGTGCTTCTGTGAATGTGGATTTCCTGTAGGGTTCAGATCATTGCACTGGAACTTTGCAAGTGAGAGAACCATGATCTAGTTAAGACATCTGTATTCACTAACTTGTATCTGATATCATGTTTGTATTTGCAAGGTTCTGGACAGATACCTAAAACTTGGGGCTAGCAGATGTTAGAAACACTAGGTTGTTCTGCCTCCTTTGCCCTCCTGCCTTTTTTTTTTTTTTTCAATGTATGTTATTTCTGTTGTTCTGAAGTCTCTGGTTATATCCTATTTGCAGCTGAATTGTGAAAATTTCAGGACTTTGGATGCATCTTCTCTTCCTGCTGGCAGCTAGTAGGAACCTTTCAAAGTGGTTCAACACATCACACTTTACTTGGAGAAAACTACCAGCAGTGGAGAAGCAGCAGCCACGTTTACTGTGAGTGCCACCAGTTTTGGTGGAATCTTCTATCTGAATATGAACGATGCTTTTGTCAGGGTTGAGGGCTTGCTGCAGTATCTTCAGCAGGGAAAGGCCTGTCCTACCCTTTACTTCTTACTTTCTGTGTGACTACAGACAAGTCATGTTGTTTCTGTTCCCCAGGTGACAAATGAGAAGTATAAGCTTCTCTACCCCACAGGTGGGTCATGGAGATCACAATATGAGACAGTGACATACTGTGTATAAAAACATTCAGTTTAATATTCTGTTTATATGTATCATGGAAATGTCTGTGAACTGCAACTGATATCAGAGTCCCATCCTGTTGAACACATCCAAGGAAATCAGTCCCTAGGAACTGCCACGAACCCTGGCTCTTGGTCTTGGCCCCTGACAATACCATATTCTGCCTTGGCAAAAGGGAAAAAGAATTGCAAGTGCTTGGACACAGACCAGTTCCTCCTCGGGTGCCTCCTAATGAAAATGACTTCATGTATATAATTGAAAACGTAAAACAAATCAACCAGCCAACCAGATACTCATAAAAAAAGATCAAAAATATGTCTTTCTCTTCTTTTTTGTATGTTTACGTTGCTTTGCTATAATGACGCCACCTGCTTCCTTTTAGGTGAATAACAGTCTTTTATTTGCAAAGGTTTTTCTCGAACCTATTCCAGTTCAGGAAGAACATGTTCTTACACTTGCGGTGAAAAAATTCTCAAACCAAAGACTTTATGTATGGGGACAATCTCTCTGTCAATATGCACCAGATGTGTTGACCATAAAGTTGATTTAGTATTCTGCACCCATATTTTCTCATGAGGCAGGCTAATGAGAAAGGAAAATAGATAAGGGAAATGTCAAGGAGAATTGCAGTGAAAATTTAGATTGTTTTGCAGACAGGTAAATAGAAACGGGGATAAAAAGCAGGAACTTTCATTCTGCCATGATTGCTTCTGCTTTACAATACCAGACACTTTTGAAAACAGAATTTGGGAAGGAAAAAAGCCCTTTGTTACAGAAATCTGGCTGCCTCCATCAAGTCTGTAGCTAAACATATTCTTACACTGTGCCTGGCAGAAGAGGTAATCACAAACATGACTTCTACCAAATAAACGTTATTATCAAGTATATTATAGTTCATTTACGGTTGGGCATCTGTGAGATGTTTTGAAGAATCTGTTGTAGGAGCAAAATTCTGTCTTGCTGAAACACAAACACTGTAGGAAATAGTGTTATCTTCAATGATAATAAAAAGAAATGTTACTGTTGCAGGGTCCTGTATGCTTACTGTATGCTGACCGATGTCCAAGTTCCTTTATCAATCGTCATTCAAATGAAATTGTATACTCAGGCAGGACATACTGATGGAATTATTTGTTGACCCACATTTATCGAATATAATTGATCTCTATATTTTTTCTGAGTAGCTCCCTTCTTTTCTTACTGATTTCGAACCAGTTATTTGAAAAAACATAGTTCAGCCTTTTGTTACAGGAAGACACTGTAAAGGAGAGAAGTGAACTAGGTTGAGGAAGAACAGGTGTTTATGTTAAGGTCTTCCACTGATCTGACGATTGATCTTGACCAAGTCAGGTGGTCTTTTTTCTCTTTTTTTCTGTTTCCAAGATGGTAGTGATAATTCTGGCCTCCTTCAACATGCATTACGTGAAATTCAGGCATTTCACCAGCTATGCAAGGCAAACGGTCAGCTCCTGCTGTATTCGGTCCCTGCTCCGTCTGACTTAAACTTATGAAGTTAGATAAAAATAAGCAAGAGTAGCAGATATCCAGTGGCCTTCTTCATGCATAGATACATAAATAATCTCAATCCGATGGGAACAAAGAACAGATGTTCCTTAAACATATGTACAAACAAAAAATTGCAAGTGTGAATGTTCTTGAGCAATGACTGAAACAGGAGAAGGGAAAAAGCATGATTTCAGGATGTAAACAAATATTTCTAAGGCCTGATTTGAAAATTTCCAGCTAGTTCTAAAACCAGCACATTTAAGAAAATGAAAGGATTTAAGGATTATATTTTTTTTAACTCTGCATCATGAGGCCATTTATCTAAGTGTCTTCAGTCTTTTCTGAACAAGAATAAGATGGCTAAATGGACATTCTGCCAGAATGTGTGTGTTTACATCCAGGCTTCTCTGCACATGGTTGCATTTGTAATATAGACAAAGAATTAACTTTCCTTTCCGGATTATTTCAGTGCTAAATGAATTTCCCTGTGAGTCTGTTTCAGTCATCTTACAGTCCTACCAGGACTTTTGTTTTTCCTTAAAGTGAGTATTAAAATTATTTATTAAAAACTCAACTGTTCTACTACTGTTATATCTTCTTTCCTTCAAAATATTCTGGCTACATTTGACTCAAACTTTCTCTTACCCTACTCTTAAATTATTACATTATAATGCCACTGATTTCAGGGCAGATCTACAACATACTGCAGAAGAAAATGAGGTTGAAGTCAAGACTAATTGTGAAGATATTTTTCCACTACCTGACAGGCTACTCATTAGCAATATTACAAATAGGAGAAAGTTGTTAAGCTTGGATTAAATGTATTAAATCACTACATGCTACTTTCTTTTGTCATTGAATGGGATGAAAAAACAGCTATGAGGTTTCCTAAGATAGAAAGAAGATGTAAGATACAATATAGATGTAAGGCAAAAAAAGGTGGTTTTCTGTAAACACAATTAATGTTTTCACTGTTAAAATGTTGATCTTGTTCATGCTTTTGGAATTTCAGAAATACTATTGTGGTTTTGTTCTAAATATGCATAACAAACCTGGAAGATGTTTTCTCTCAGTAGATAAACAAAAAATGTCATGAAAGTATGACTCTTTTACCTTTTATAAGCTTTTGGGGGCACGTGTGAAAGGTGTGTGTTAAAATACATGGAGTTCTCCACACCCTTTCATACAAGTATAATTTTTCCATGTGGTTGGTGAAATCCCAGATACCGTACTGAACAAGAACATTTACAGGTGCTTTTCTTTGATGTACACTGGCTTAATAGATATTTCACCGTTGAGGCAATACCCACAAGATGTATTTTGTGCACCATCAGTAACAAGTCCATCTTGATAAAAATTATTCTCTCTACCTAGAAATCTTCAGGTTTATGTATGAAGGCTGCTTTGTAAGGTCAAAGATAAGATACAAGTTCTCTTTTTCACACAAACTTGAGCAAAGCGAAGATGAAAGCTCTGAAATATCTGCAGGCTTGCTTGGCACCTGATCAGCTCTGACTTACAAGGATGTTATTGTTATTGAATTAATATGTTTGCACTATCCTGCTTTAATTTGGATGTGTTCCAGACCAGCTAACTGGAAAAGATAAATAGGTGTTTAGTGTTTTATAGAAATATGATTATTAGTTTTATTTAACTTCTTAGTAGAGCTGGGTAGAAAATGATTTTTGTCAGCCTCTGAAGTTTTTGAGATTTAAGAAGAATGTTCCTATGCCACATGAAGAAAAAAATATATATCCTGTTGGGATTTTCATGTGTGCATGTTTGTCTGCACACACACAGTTCTTGTCAGAAAAAAAAGAAGGTAAAATTCTTGCTGCGTAGCTTGCTGGTCAGGGTGCGTATGAGAAATATAAGCCCAGAGCAAACGGGCTGAATTTAGGTATTTTTTATGTCTGCAGCACTAAGTACTGCGGGATGGGCTTCTGTCCTGTCTGCTCAGAAGGTCTGCACTGCGCCTGGGGGCCTCTACCTGAGAAATGCTTAGTCATAGTCCTGCTGTGAGAAGTTTCATTTCTGTGAATCAGTGAATCACAGAGAAAGCATTTGGTTGAAAAAATCCCAATTATTTCCATTTACTCATTCGTTTTGGTGATAGTTTTCTTGTGTCTTCCCTTCTGTATCACCTCTCTTCTTGGAGCATATTTTGCAAAGAGAGTCATTTTCAGGTACATCTGTTGATTAACAACAGTAATTCTTCAAACATCTGGCAGAACATCTGCGCTTGGAGTACTGAGAATAACTAGCACCCTCCCTCCTGTCCCCCTGATTCGTACTTATATATCAAAACAGGTATCTAGTGTTTTTTCTGCTACCTCTGTTGGTATATAATAGACGAGAAGGTCCACAGGAAAGGACCCCTCTTAGGGGAGGGGAGCATGCAGCTCTCAAAGGTGGGCAGTGCGGTCGGCAAGCACATCCTGCGGTGCTGGGGGCTGGCTCTGCAGCAGCTCAGTTTTCTCCCCTCGCTTGGCTTCCCTCTTGCTTTGTCTTGTTCTAGCTGCATTTTTCTGTCCTCACAATTGCAGTTGGCTCTTGTGTTCAGATTCAGCTGCTCTTTCCAAGCTGCCTCTCATTCTTTAAAGTGTCTTCAGGCTCCTGTTTCTCTGTGTTTTCTTCAAGCTTCTCATACTGTGCAGTGACAGAACATGGACAGAAAGGTTCAGGTTGCCAGATGTATCCAAAGCAGAGTTCGTCCCCACAGTCTTCTTTTCTAGTTGAGTTGAAATAGCTATACTTTTTGTTTCTAGCCACATCAGCTCTTCTGGCTAAGCAAGGTTTTGCATGGTGTGCTTTAATGAACTCACTAAAAGCTTCAGGCTGGTTCATCATATCTAATTTAGCTAACTTTGCAGTCATTATTCCTTGGTAGACAGTGCCATGCTGTCCTAAAATGATGATGACTGCTTTTCAGGCTAAACCTTCAAATCTACTTGGATGAACCAACTAAAACCCATTTCTAAACAGCTTTATTGTTCAGATTGCCCCCTGAATGAGGCATGTGTTTAAGTGAAAGAATACTGTTCATATTTTCTGCAACTTAATTTCTTTATCTGAAATCAACAATCACAAGAAATTCCAATATATTTCCAAAACATTTGTGGGTAAATTCAGAAATGTAGTATGAGTTTAGTGAGGAGCCAAAAACCAGCACAAATTTCCCAGACTGCATTGCTCTCACAAACTTGTTCACCCTTCAGGTTCAGTGCACACTCTTCTTCCTAACCCAACCAAGCCAAGTGAGATTCATGGCTTACCCAGCCAACAAAAGTTACTGGACGACACTTGCATACAGCCTTGGGCATTGCCAACTCATGCAGCTTCATGGAGAGACACACTTTTGTGTGTGCGTTTTTTTGCACTAACGCACACCGGTTATATCTCAGAAAGGCATTTGGATGCTGAGCACCAGGAAAAAGCTTGAGCATCTGTGTTATAGACCATTCTACTGTAGAAGCTGAAGTCCATGCTGTT
Source organism: Falco cherrug (assembly GCF_023634085.1). NCBI lineage: Eukaryota > Metazoa > Chordata > Aves > Falconiformes > Falconidae > Falco > Falco cherrug. The sequence goes on along the minus strand of NC_073700.1, from coordinate 96,042,583 downwards.
AGCTAGCTACCTTGAAACCACCTTTAAATCACATTAAGGCAAAACTGGTAGAAGTATGTATTTATTGAGTGGGTAAAAGAGGCTCTGAAGTTACTGAGGTTTATAAAGGTACAAAAGATTCAAACAGTGATTTTTACCTTTTTTTTTAAGAGCTCTAACATTTCATCCCTCAATTAACTGACAAAACATTAGATGTTTACAAGCTCCCAGTCAAGGATCTTGTTCTTAAGAACCTTTTCTGTACTCTTGGGAGAGGTGTTTGAGTTGGGGACACATGCTTACTTCTGACCTTCTCCTTCTCAATTGCTAACCTCCCTCCCTTGTCTGGAAACGCTAAAGGAAAAGCAAAGGCAGTCATGGCATGCACTTAGCTAAACTATTAGCAAGTGGTACTTTACTGGAGGATAAAGCAGCCTTGTCTGCCTGGTGAAGTCCTAGCGAGGAGTCTTTCCACACCCTGAACATTGTATTTCACATTAGTCTGGGAACTGACAGCCATCTTCTGCACTTAAGTACAAGACTAACTTATACTCATGGTACCATGACACTGCCCATCTGACAAATTTGTGGATAAAGTGTCACATGTTCTACATTACATATGGGAAGGAAAAAATTCAGAAAGCTTCTATGCAGATCTTTTAAAAAATGTATCTTTTAAAAACGTCTTGGCTGTGGTGTCAATAAAAAACCTTTGAAAATAGTTAGGTACTGGTGTCTTCTGGCCACTGTTTATTCCAGTGTTCATTGCTCCATTGTGCTTTCATCATCTGTTCAACATTTGCTTGTAGACTGTTAGGTTTAATGCTAGGTTGTTTTTGGGGATGGCAACATTTCCACTGTCATTTTTGCATGATTCATAGCCACAGCAGGGTTCTAGGTGCTGACACAGGGATATGTAGGGACATATTTCTATGATCTAAGATCTTTGTCTAAGATCTAGACAAAGACACCCTCCACCTATTTTATTATGTTCCAGTTATCTCCTGCTGCTATCTACATTGGAATTGATAATTTAAAGGCTTAAGATTTCAATGCTCTCTAGACATTTTGCCCACTCACACCCAAGAACCCAATGTCCCATATTTTTTTGAAGCCACTTGGTCTCTTTCAACCACTACGTCATCACTTGGTGGACATACAGCGTGTAGGTTAAACACGTTAACATAACATCTGCATCAATAGCTGACACATCTTTCTGCCATAGGAATGATTGCCATGCGTACGGCTGGTACTTATTGCTGAATAGATGGGAAGAGAGAAGGGGATAAATGGACAGAATATTGTGAGCTCTCCAGCTCTCAAAACCAGAGATTTTAAAATCAATAATTCTACTGTCTTCCTCTGTCTTCCGAAATGCCTACAGACAACAGCAGTGAAAAGAGTATATAGAGACTTGCCATTGTTAATAAAGTTGCACTAACGCGTGTATTATGAAAACGAGTAAGGGAGCTGTCTTAGTTAACCTAGAAGAACTGTGAATCAAATGCTGCTCTCTCTTGACCTCCTGTAGTGCCCTTGCCTCCGTGTTTTAAATATCCAAGGACCTTTCTGCATTGCACATTGTACTTTAAGAAGGAGTAAGTTTTGTGTTCAGCTTTGTCAGGCCAAAAGCCACAGCCAGTGCAAAGCCCTCTTTGTCAGCCTGGGCCCCACAAGGTTTGTCTTCCTCCTCCCTGGAAAGATCAGAGAAGACCTGCAGTGTCTCATTTTTTCTTAGGTATGCCATGCCCACCCACTCTGCTACCACTTTGTTTGGTGCCACCAGCATGCTGCAGTGCAGTGGCTTTGCCCTGAGGCTTGGCAGCAGGCTGGGAACACCTCCAACCAGACACTGACTGAGGCCAGGGCCAGTTCCTGCCTTGTTGCACACGTGTTTGGTGGCTGTCAGTGCTATTGGCATGTGCACCTCTCGTGTGCATCATTCAGTCAAGGGCACAGCCTCCTCCTTCATGATCTGCCTTACTGATGTGAGCCAGCGTGCTTCATGCCTCAAAGTCTGCAATCTTCATATGGCTCTTCCTAAGCAGTCTAGGGTAGGAAAACCCACAGACTCAACAAATGACCCTTCATACAGTGTTTTCAGGGACTTTGAGAAAAAGCAACAGACAAGTGTTGCCTGTTACCACTGGTGCTGGTTTAGTCATGTATTCCTTTAATGCCCTCTAATAATAATTTTAGCTATTCCTAAGAGAGAAGCAGTGTGAAAAAAGGGGTTCAAATACCATTGTTTGCTACCACAAAATTGCTTGTTAGTTCATGAGTTGATTATTTATCTTTTTGTTTAATGTGAACCATTTACAGCATATAGGTTGTATTTCCTTATGCATGCTGATCTTAAACATGTTTAAGAAAAACTTACTTTTGTTTAGCTTATATCTACCTCATGAGGATGTAGTCATCATGTACATATTAACAGTTAAAAGGGATACCCAGAGAAATCCCAGATAGTTTAGATATCCTTAACACAGGCCTTGACCCATTTCCGCTAATGTTCTTAGATCATTTGAAACATAGCTTTAAAGAATGTAAGTAGTCTAACAAGGGAATAAAAAGCAAGTCATATAACTGGAAAAATCCCAGTACATGACAACCTCTGTTGTAGAGGGACCTGGCCCTGATGATGAGTCCATCAGAATCAGTAGAAATTACTAACAGATTAGGTCACATTTTTCACGTGTCTAGGAAAGTCACCATACCAGGCCAATGCTGAACATTGGAGAGAGTGCTGAAAAACTCTCCCAAACTGGAGCTGCACTTTACCTGTGCTTTGGCTACTCACTGTCATCCTATTGGAGTTTCTGTAAGTCTGAAGAGGAGAAGTTGAGGTGGCTGTTAAGGATAAACAGCAGCAAAGAGCAGAACAAGTTGAGGAGACAAAGTGAGACATCCGGTGGGGATGCTGGAGGTAGGCTTTCACACCCAGCTCTAACAGAATCTTAAGGCAACTAAAATTAAGATAGTGCCTAGTCTTTGCTGAAATGTGTCGAGAAAATCAGTGAAGATTGTATTAAAAGAGAAAGGAAATGCCTGAGCATTGCTGTATGGCCACGCAATAGCTCTGTTGCTGGTTCAGGAGGGTGTTTGCATGAAATTTCCTGTTCTAGATAGCCAGGCTGGAATGAGAATTCTCTTTGTAAATTGTCTTCAAAACCAGGTTAAGCCAGACTAGCACTTTCATATGCTTTAATTATTAGTGTGGAGAAGAGTCATCCTGTAATGCCTCCAATTCAGGCAACACACAAAAAGGAAAGTTAGTTTCTATATTATCATGCTTTTTTAAGCTAGTATCGACAATACTGAGTCCCAGATTTGCAGCCATAAGTATTGCCAGTGCTGAATTGGAGACCTCCTGCCTTAAAAGCACATGTATTGAACTAATCAGGTAGGAGACAATATGCAACAAGCTGTGCTCTGTGCTCCTGGCAGAAACCAAAGAGGACAGACGTCTTCAAAGTGCAATTAGCACAGCATGTATATTGCGCCTCCCAGACTATTACATACTGTATTACACAAGAGTCAGACCAAGCTTATATGCATGCATATATACTACTGTTGTCACAGTAAAACTGGTATCTCTGTCTCTGGATGTGCTGAAGAAATTTGAAGTTTAGACATTGTTAGTGCTGGTTTTATAATTTGCTTTTTTTCTTTTAGTAGGATTATAATTTGATGTTCATGTAGTATTTTATATTCAAATCCGTGGAAAACATCAGATTAGACAGTCCCTTAAATCATGTTTCCCTGGAGTATTTCAGTTGTTGTCTAATATATTTCTTTTTTTACATACAGCATAACATGTATTATTAGGGCATAGCACTAAGTCTGTTTAGTGCAACATACAATACAGCTGTTTAATCAGACCTGGAATTTTACATGATTATAGGTGCAAAAGCAGTTCTTATTTTAATTAGGAATTCCTCTGGATACTTAGAAGGTCTTCTAAGAGAAGCTGTATCTTTTGGGGCTTTTGATCTCCACTCCATTTTTTCATGTTACTGTTTCACTTGTGGAGTGGACATTGTCTTGGCTCAAACATTGCGAGTGTTTCTGAGGTATTTCCAGGGAAACATTTTATGAAAGTCAGAGCTGTTGAAGAAAAATGTAAAGCAAATGGTAACAGAACAGGAGAAAGTGGGTTGGAAGGAACAGAGTCAAAAAAAGAGATAGTAGTAGATAAAAGACAATTTGGAAGATGGCTGAAATACTTTGAAAGACTGAGGAGAAAACTGAACAAACAAAAATATAGAGGGCAAAAAAGAAAAAAATGTAAAACATTCAGCAGTAAAGAGAAATGGGCAAAATAGAAAAGAAAAAGATTAAAAGTGGAAAAGAGGAAAGAATGAAAGATGGGAGGGAAAGCATATGAGTGGATTGATGGTAATAGAAAAATGAAACAAGAAGTTGATGGATATGTTAATTAATTTGGAGAGAGATTATGTCCTTCACATTGCCATGTGGGTATTACAGGAGTTTTGTTGACAACTGCAAAGTGAGCAGGGGAGAAAAAAAAAATCTATACTTTGGATAGAAAAAAATATATGAATATTCAGGAGTCATAAACTATAGGTAAATCTGGGTGGTTTGAAACTGACAAATGTCAGATTTTGGAAACAGGCATGTGAGATATTGTTTGCATCTGAAGTAGAAAACAGGTATGTTGTGACCAGTGCTTGAACCTATTTTTTTATTTTTTTGCATTCATAGAGTGAATCTATATCTTGTGCTGCTCTACTAATGAGTCAATGCTTATAGTCTTAGTTTGCCCTTTCTTTAATAAATTTTATAACGGCAATGAAATTCAAAATCAATATTGTTTTTGAGCTTCAGAAGATTTGAATTTCCTCAAAGGTGTATCTTAAGTGATCCAGGCCTTACCTAGACTCATTGAACCCTCAAAACTGAGCTGGAAACAGCCTTTGAATGCTGAGATCAATATATTTCGCAGAAATTTTTCTAGCCACTGTTAGGGTAGCACTCTGATATGCAAGATCAGGGTTGGACACTCTCAAGACATTCATATTTTCTGTACCATTCTTCATCTGCTCTGAATGCCAGTTTGAAACAGCCCGGTGTGTGAACCTCCTCTCAACACAGGACAGTGACTTTTTCCCCAAAAGGTTATGGCACAACTCTAAGGGTGAGTCTAGCAAAGATATGCAGCTACTTGGGGAAAAAGAGGTTCATTCCTGAGGAAGAACATGCTGACTTTTTAAAAGTCAGAGCTCAGTGTTAAACTTTTGAAAGGGTCTTGACTAAAACTTCCTGAGTTGTCTGTTGCATGTATTGATTTGAAATTGCTTATTCTTAAATCAGTCAGTTTACTTACATGTTTTAATATGTGCCTAAGATCTGAATTTTAGCCTTGTACTGTTCAGAATTTAAGCCCAAATTTACTACCAGGTCTGCGGATTTTACTCTTGCTACATAAAATCATAAGAAAAACCTTACAGTATTTATTTTTCAGACAGTGCATTGAGACAAATTAACCAAGCTTGTCTAGCGAGGAAGAACTGTTATCTCCTTTTAGAAAATTCAAATTTGGGGTTCTGCTGGTTGGTGGTAGAAAAAAAAATAATCAAAAGTCTTTATTTCAAAAAGGTGCAGAAACACCCATTTTCCTAAACATACAAAGAATGGAACAGGGCATATGTCTTTGCCAACATCTTTTAAACATAATTTTGCCCAGATGGTACTGTTCCTAGACTATTCTTCAGAGCTACTCTCCTTTTTTAGTCCATTACCTTCACTTAATCTCTAGTTTGTGCTTTCCTGTGGCTTCTGCTGCTCATGTAAGCACGTCTACTAAAAATAATTGTCCTAGAACCCTTTTGTACGTGTGCCTGGTATGTACTTCTCTGTTGGCCAGAACCTCATGTTTAGAAAGCTGCAAATTGTTCCCATCTTTCTGCTCCATGAAAGAATTTCTTATGTTTTTCCCTTTCCAAATGAAGAACACTTGTTAAATCATTAACTTTCAATAGAATGTTAGCAAATCGTGGCAGTACAATGAAGACCACTGTTATGCATTACTTGGTCACTTTGAAATGGATTCTCTACGAATGTTTGTTACCAGTTTTCCAATAGCTTCTCACAACTCTTTCTAGCAAAAGAATAAGAAAGGAAGGGCTGAGCTTTACACGCAAGTCATGACTGATCTCTGCATAAAGCACTGGACTGGTTGCAAACTGCATCAGATCAAGACTCACGTTCTATGTCTCTCTAAGCAAGTTGCTGAATTCTCTCATGCTTTAGCTTACAAGTTAAAAATGCAAACAATCATTTTCTCCTGTTCTTTACATTGCCCTTTTACAGAGTTTACTCTTTCCCATAAATATTTGGGCAGGATAACCCGGGTTTATCTTTGGTCATCTTTATACACATACCTAAAAGCATATTTATCACACATATTTCGAGGCCATTCTCTTTGCGCTACTATAATATAAAGATGCAGTAGTTTTCATCTCAAGGAAATATTAGAGCAGTGACAGATGAGGTCTGGATGTTTCTGAAGTTGCCTTAAGCACAGGAAAGTTCAGTCACTGAGATGAGTCTCCTGAGAACAGCTTATCTATCTGCAGTTTACTTAGGAACAGGCTCCCTCGTGAGGTAATCTCTCCTGCTTCAGACCTAGGTAAAAATGCCACAAACCCAGCTTGCCTTTTATGTGTGATGATTTCAGTTATTCATACAGGTTGGGATTCAGTGAGACTGTTTAAATGCAATATACCAGTAAAATAAATAAATTGTTACTTTAATTCAGTGTTCCTCTAATTACCTGCCTTGGAAAAGGGTTAATATTTTTTTCCAGTCAGGACTGCAATGCATTTTAATTAATGGTGGGAATACTTGTGCAGCAAATGTGTACTTCGTGGCCATCTAAACTTTAATGCTTTTATGTTTCTACTTCTATTACAGAGTCACTGTTCTGGCTGAGAAATGGAAAAGAGCTCCGTAATATACCTGTGCAAAGTACTTAGTTTGTACGGACTTCAAAATTGTTTTCTCTAAATCTCTGCAGCTTTGTAAATGCCTCCACCGGTCTGCTGTACAAGCAAAGTGTTTTGTTTTTTTTTTTTTCTTAAACAGACCTTAACAGTTCATCATGCTTTTGAATAACAAGTGGCTGATCATGTACCTTAATTACAAGAGCAAATTGAAGGAAGTTGTACTATACATCAAAATAAATTGCATATTAGTAAACTCATGAAAAAGTCAGCAGACAGAAGAATAATACCACAGCAGTTAGCATGTTAGTAAACATAGGGGCGAAATTCTTAGCTGGTGTAAATCAGCATAGCCTTAACCTCTTCAACTGAGTTTTGCTGGAAGATACTAGATATTGATCTGACCTTTTCTGGGTAAACGTGTGAAGAGTTATGTGCACTAATTTTCCTTTGGGAAATTAGGGGGCAGTATTCATTGATGTTTGATATTTAGATGTTGCTTTTTATCTGTCCTTTCAGATGAAACAAAGAATCACATTGCTCACGTAATGGGAGACTTTGGCTTCTATTCTGGAGTATGTGGTTTGCAATTCCCATTTTCCAAGCCAGATTGATGTGCTTAAATACAGAGATTAAATGTCTGGGATCAGAAAGTTCAGTCATTAGGTGAAGTAAAGAGCTGTGATGCTGCAGATACTACATTTTGAGATCTAGATAAAAGATTAAAGGCCAAAGTTATTCAGTGTGCAACAGGGAACCCATTTTACACATAAGGATAATGATTTTCTTTTAGGGGAGGAGTGCAATAGCTGTTCTTGGTGCAGTGCTGGCTCACATAAACTGGAGCATTTTTTCCAAGCACTACTTGGGTCTCTAGTTTTTACTGGGGTTTTTTGTCGCAAATCTCTCCAGTGCTGCAGGTGCTTTCCAGATGTACAAAGTTCCCATCCCTCCAAACATCATCAGTAAGCAGGGGTCAAAGGGAGGAAGTAACATGGATTTTCTATAGGAATCAATATATTTTGCTATAAAGACAGCAGGGCAGAAAATGGATTTTGAAACAGAGGGTAGAGGCAGCTTCAAGATACATTAGCAAAGGTCAGCTGATACAGAAAGGGACTGCAGAAGGGTGTCACAAGGTGACTCTTTGGGTGTGTGATAAAAGGGCAGGAACAGTTAAAAAACAGGGCAGAACAGAGGTAATAAGAAGGGCAAATCTGTTAAAGCGCAGTATCCACATGGCTTTAAAAAGATCTTCAATGCATTTTACTATAAGAATATATACCAGCACTTGCTATAGAAGCATTATTTGGAGGGGAGAGGCGGGGGAATAAAGGCTAAGTACTAAAGAATTGGGAAATACCAGATTTCTGGGAGCTGTATTGCTTTGAGTCTGTTCCCATGTGCTTTCATGCTGGCTATGGTATATGTAAGGGCCCTGTAAAAAGTGTGTGTGTGTGTAATCACATGTAATATTTAAAGAAAGCAACACAGTACACATGGAGGTAGATGGACATTTTCAGTGGAAGGAAGTACCCTAAACCACCCTTACATGCAGAAATATAGAGAGAACAAAAACGGTGACTTTAGGTGTCATACTAAGGATTTACTTGACCCAGGATTCTGTCTCCATACATAATAATGTATAGAATAATCTCTTCGTTAGCATATTCTTCCAGTTTCTATTAATCTGCATGATAAAGTGAGCAAAACACATACTAGATGCTTTTCTTTTTTTTTTTTTACCTAAGACCTTCACAAATGCAGCTACTTTGTAAGAGTTAACAAAAAGGAAGACTTAGAAGAACAGGCTGAAGTAGCTTCCACTCAGCATTCATATTACATATATGTGACCTTGGGTTTAAGCGATGAGTTCCTTTACAAAAGATAAACTTGGCTGCTTTGGCCACTCTTTCTCAAGAGCTTCTGATTTCAGTGCATGCTATTGTCAGTGAGTAGCTGTCAATACGTGGTGAAAAAATATGTTCAAGGGATTTGCAGTCTATTAATAGATGATTTGTGCACATACAAAATAGGTGATATTATGAAGTTGTTTATGTTAGAAATTATCTGTGAAAGAACATGAATTTAAGGCAACTTAACTCATCAACTCAGCAAAATCACTGACCAAGTCTCAAAGACATTTCCTTTGAAGATCTCCTACATGAAAAATTATTTTCCTGTATTTGCAAATGACTATTCAAATAATTTCAAAGATTGTTCCTGCGTGAGTGCTGCATAATCATGAAAATTTGTGTAGGGGAGATCTAGCATACTCATTTAATTATCCTTTTCCCCTTTCTTTGTATATCAGAAGGCTTGGCTTTGTTTATATCACTTTTTCTTTTGCACAAAGGGGAAATGTTTTAGACACTGGTAATAACTGATGTTTGTGTGAAGAGTTGCCCTGATGATGTTTGGCTGTCTTGAAAGCTCCTTTTGGTTGCAGGGCTTCTCCACTCCTGGAGCAGAAACAATACCCTGTGACTTAGACAATCAATCACACAGCATGAATAATGAGCAAACACTCAAAGCAACAGTCACATTTGCATAATCCATTCATTCAGTATATTTGAATAACCACCAAATTAATGAAAATCAAAATGAATCCATGGATCATTTGCCAACAGGAAGGAGGGCTAAACCCGTTGAATAGATGTCTTGCTGAAAAAAAATGTACATGGCTCTGTCTTTCTAGAAGGAAAAAGAGGGGGCAGGTTGGAGTGAAAATTACCAGGAGATGAGCGCCTTCTTGCCCACCCCTGACAAGGATTCTTTCCACGCAGTTAGTCTGCATCAATCTATTTCTTCCTGTGACTGTTGTTTTCAGGGAGGAAAAAAAATAAACTGGGAACCCCAGTTTGCAACAAAGTAGGAGAAAAAGCAAATAGTTAAAGCATGGCGTATAATTGATTTTTTGCAGGTGGAGCACCAGATGTAAACATTGTCAAGAAATATTGGTTTCCAGGCATAATAATTTTTTATTTATGGTAGACTATATGCTTGGCAAAATCAGTTACATGAGGGTCTCTTTAGGTACATTCAAAACAAGACAATATTGAAAGAAATTCAGAAAGATGTGTACTTGGGTTTTGCCTATTCAATTTCTCTTATTTTTCGCTGTGTTGTAGAAAGTGCTGACAATCCTCTGCCAGGAGTCTATATTCAATTTCAAGATGGTAAACTCTTCCAGCTGTCACACCTGAAGGCAAAAACCTAAAATCAATGAATAGGTTATCAGGAGGTGCTTTTCACTTTGCTGCTTTTGCCACTGCTCAGGCTTCCCATTTCTTGGAAATCCTTTTTTCAGAAAAGACAAAGAAATGAACCTGTGCATCATTCAAATGTGGATGCAGTTAATTTCATTAGGAAATTCTGTAATCCTGATGTAAGAGCAATTCCATATAGGATGGAAGACCAAATAATGTGTGTCTCTGTCAATATTTAAATTAAACAAACCAGTCTCTGCCTACTTACTAACTGTTGAACTCTATTTTGTATGAAAATGCTTCCACCTGGTTTTTGTACTTTGGCAATATGACATCAACAGAGATTTAATGCATGCCAAAAAAATTACCCACATTAAAAGCTACATATTTATTGGTTTGGTAACTCCCATGTGTGAGAAGAGAGCACAATGGACTTCAGATCAGTCAATCCCTATCAGACATGGCTCTACCAGACAGGCCTATTGTCTCTGTAAAGTTCTTCAGCCTGGGCTCTTCCAAAATGTCGGTATTTGACACTTTTCATTGCTTAAACTACACACTGATACTACTTCCAGATGATTCTCTTCTTGCAGGACAGGCTGTTCAGTCTTGCAGAGAGACCTTTTCACTTAAGGCGTGCATCAGCAGGTTAAACAGTTGTTCTGTTCAGCAACCAACACCTTGTACAGCAGTCCCTTTGAAGACACTAAGCCTGACAGGTGACAAAATCTGGAGAGCTGCCAGTTCCACAGGGAATCCCATTTTAGGGGAGATTGGAAGGGAGAATCTTGCTCAGGAAACTGCTTGCTCACTCCTAGAGCAATCGAGTGCACTACATGCTTTTGGATCTTCGTGTCTTTGTCATTGCTTCTGGGGTTCTTCTGCCACCTGTTGTATTGGGTTGGTTTTTTAAGAGTTATGGATGGAAATGCAACATACGTTATTTCTATGGAGCTCATCCTACAGGGTTTGGAATGTGGGCAAAGTGTTACTTGAATGAACTGCATCAGTCCCTTTGCGTGCTCACAGTAAGGACCTTAGGTTCAGAGGTGTCACCCCTCTCCCTGGCTTGTGCAGTTACTTACTGCTGTGTCTGTACCTAAATCTCTGCAGGGTAAGCCCTCAAAATCATGAACTCCTCTTTCTGAGAAAAAAAATAATGTGGAGGTAGAAACCACCTTTTCGTATGGTTTATGTATTATTTTAACAATAGCCTTCTGATGTAATGTTCAGTCCCAGCAACACAGAAATAAAATGGCATAAGATGTGCAGATTTCTCATGTTCAGCTTGAAGTGCATAGACCACTTCTGCTTTCTCCGTAGGCAAATCAGAGGCCCAGAGATCGAAGTGTTCCTTCTCTTGTCTTACTTCATTCATAATCAGAAAGCAAATCCTGTGCCATCTAAATACCAAATACTTACCACTGCTTTTTTGGGAAAAGTGTATCTTAAAATTAGTCGTCATGAAAATGAGTTGAATAATATTTTAAAAGTAACAGTCATATAAAACAAGCTGCTTATGGATATAAAGCAGGTGAATTTCATGACTTAAGTTACTAGAAACATAAAGTTATTCGCATCTGGAAATTTTGTTGTTGTTACACTTTTTGTATGTTAAACGGGATCACAAATGAGCTATTTATTTATGTTTCTTTGCCATTTGTTCTGCAAAAAACCCACTGAGATACATACCAGATGTCTATCTCAGTCCTGTATGACTTTATTTCTCATACCTGCATTTGTCATGGCTTATTGCTTGCCTGACTGCTACTTCGTGTTGATTTATTGTGTAGTTGTAGACTTTTTTGACATATTCTTTGATATGTTCCTCAGTCACTTCAAAGGATATGACTTCTAGGTGGTGCTCTTCTTAATGTTCATGTACTACGCCTCTGATAGCAGAAAGATAGCAGAGGCTTTGTCCACCTTCCACAGATAGGCAGGCATGTCCAAAGCTGTTCTGATTATAAATCTTTAGGTCACCATAAGTGAGCTGTCATTGTCACATACATTTCTTCTTTCTCTGCAGCAGAGGCTCTCATCAGTACATCTTCTTTTGTCCTCGGAGAACTCACAAGTGTTTCAAATCCACAAAACGCAAATAAGAACAGTATGATAGAAGTCAACAGGAGAGCTAGAAGAGGAGTACCAGTAAAACAAACAAACTTAAATGAGTCACCAGGGGAATTAATGGCAGCTCCAGGGAAGATTCCAGTTACCTGAGGTCATACCCACTTTGTCCTCACAAAGTCTCCCTCTCTGCTGCAGAAGACTGGATTCACAGCTCTACTCTGTCTTGCCTCCACTAGCTCAGTAGAGTTGTCCACAGCCTCCCAACCTGCCTAGTATTTCTGACGCCTGTCCAACAGACCTGAGTTAATACTGACTTTTTTGCCTACTTTTTAAACTGCAATACCCCTGCTTTCTTCCTTTTAAGAACCAGCCCTTTACTATCCAAATTTCCTAATACATCCATCAGCTGTGCTTTTTGATTTGCTGGTTTAATATGCCTTGACACCCTAGTGCTTGTGAGTGGATCAGCAGACTTTGGCAGAGCCCTCCCATATTCCTTAGAGTCTTCCACTGCTTCTGGAGGTCAGACAAACTCAGCCTCCAACTTTCCTATCAAACTTAATCAGTCAGCTTTTAATGGCAACCTTTCACCACTGGTAACTTGCCTGATTTAACCTTCTCAGATTTAAGAAATGAAACACTTTGGGTTTTTAAGCTAATGCATTACACAGTAGTGTACACAGTAAAATACATTGCTATGTCAGACTATAGTTTTCAACTTTTAGCCTCCCATATGCTACTCACGTTTTAAATTAAGTCCTAAATTTGTAAGTTGCTGTGAGAAAGTTTGGTGTCTGTATGGAAAGTCAAAGAACGTACACTGGTGTTAAGCCTCTGCTGAACAGCATGTAGTACCAAAGCCATAGGGCAGCAATGTCATCAAGGATTGTCCTACTACTAAATCTAGAAAATAAATGGTGTCAGAATAACGTGAAGAATTTGTCAGAAATCCAGAGTAATGTGAAGAATTTCAACACATCTCCGGGTTGCTTTAAGATGGAGCCCGTACCACACCATGTCTGCTTTTATGCCAACCTTCCAGATCCTGTTGTTAACCACTTCAGTACATTTCTCCATATTCCCGGAAGCTGTACAGATGATAAAATCACCCAGCTGTATTTGCTCTCTCCTTAGCTACATACTTGTCTGAATCTTTTACAACCATCTGCTACCTTCTCAGCCATGTAATAGAGCAGAACATCAGGAAAAATCAAGTATCTGAGCCAGCAATTTCAGCTATATCCTAAGCTCAATGAATAGTTTTATAATTAGCGATATTTTTTTTCTCAGTATAACACCACGAAGGCTGAAGGGCATGATATCATGTAGACTTTGTTCCTCCATGCAAAATGGTAGTACTTCTAAATATTCCGGACATCATTATACAGTTTATCAAATTGAAAGGTATCGCCAGATTTTAATTTAGAGCACAGCTCAGTCGCATTTCACTTGTAGCCAGAAGTGGGGTTTTTTTTAAACATTTGAATGCAAAGTATGCAGAATGAGTAGACTGTCAATTTTAAGCTCCTCTTGTCCCTTCTCAGGTTCTTTCATTTGCACTATTTTGTTTTTATTTCTTAAATGAATTGTGCTTTTGAGCAACCAATCAATGCAATTCAACAAGATATAATAGAAAAGCAGTTCCCAACTATTACTTCACATTTTTCACATCTGTAGTTAGGTTCATCAGAATAAAATCTCCAGGCTTGAATGATTGGCTAATTAGGGCTCGAGGTAGGCTAATGCAAACTCAACCTACTCTAATTAAGAAAAACACTTGTTTGCTGCAGTTAAACTACAGCAAGGAGAAAATGAAACTTAGCCAAAACCAAAGAGAAAAAGCTTATTGGCATCCAAAGTATATTCTTGCAGCTCTACAGTCCAGAATCAGAGATGGGATCTACTACTGCTTCTCTTGTGTGCATTCCTTTTTCATTTCCAAGAAGCTGGAAGGTATGGTTCGGTTAGGTATTTGGCATAGGTGGACAGCAGCTGTTGAATGTTGTCATCTGAACACAGGCAACCATAGGAGCTCTATGATTGTTTTCCCTGTAACCACAACAGAAGAGCTGTTATAAATATTAATTTCCTGTGGATTTCATCTATCTTATTCATGTTTATTTTTCCTAAATAGCCTGGGAATGCAAGACATAGGGACTTTCCAAGCAGAAAGCATGGATGGAGCAAGTAGATGAAGAGAATCACTGAAAGGTATAATAATCTTGAGGGTTTATGCACTATTTCACTTCAGGGCACGACAGGAGCTCTACTTTTGAGCTCTGTTTTGGTAGGTAGAGGAAGGTTAAGCACAGTGTTTTGAGGGGATGTGTAGTTGTGCTGTTATTTTTCTGTATGCCTAATTTTACATCAGTATCACTGGAATGCCTTCATCAGAAATCAGGTGCTTTGCATGAACAGAGAAAAAGATGTCCACTGTTCATTTGTCTAAATGGACAAAGCAGAAAAATGGCATTAGAAAACATACCATGACCACATCCATATTACAGATGAATTAAAGCGTAGCAATTATTGAGTTATGTCGACAAAAGGCCAGCCATGACCTCCAACTACATGAGAAACAGCAGCAAAGAGAGACATTACACATATAACAAAACAAGGGGTAGGAGTTTAACAGAACTGCTGACCAATATTGAAATTAATGTAACACTACTGCCTCATAAATATTAAATAAGTGTGGAAAATCAGCAAAACTGGGCCCATGGGAAAGTGTAAAGTGGAACTGGCTGTTTATTAGGAAAGAGATGAGAGTGGTAATGGAGAAGGACTTGGGAGGGAGCAAAGGTGTATGTCCTGGTTTCAGCTGGGATAGAGTTAGTTTTCTTCTTGGTAGCTTGTACAGTGCTGTGCTTTGGATTTGGTGTGTGAGAACAATGTTGATAGCACACTGATGGTTTTAGTTGTTGCTGGGTGATGTTTATACCAAATCAAGGACTTTTTGGTTCCTTGGGCCCTGCCAGCGAGAGGGCTGGAGGGGCACGGGAAATTGGGAGGGGACACGGCCAGGACAGGTGACCCAAGCTAGCCAAAGAGGCATTCCAGACCATATGACATCATGCTGAGTATATAAACTGGGGGAAGAAGAAGAAGAAGAAGGAGGAGGAGGAGGGAGGACAGCTAGCATTGCGGTGTTTGTCTTCCTGAGTAACCATTACATGTGATGGAGCCCAGCTTCCCTGGGGATGGCCGAACACCTGCCTGCCCATGGGAAGCAGTGAATGAATTCCTTGTTTTACTTTGCTTGCGTGCGCAGCTTTTGCTTTACTTATTAAATTGTTCTTATCTCAACCTTTGAGTTTTACATTCCTTTCCGATTCTCCTTCCCATCCCTCTGGGTGAGGGGGAGTGAGCAAGTGGCTGTGTGGTGCTTGGTTGCCGGCTGGGGTTAAACCACAACAGTGTAAAAAGAGAAAATAAAGGGTAGCAAATCATGTGATCAGATCTGACTGGGATACAGTTGTAACAATTTTAGTGTGTATGAATCTCAGATATTTGTGATTAGTTTTGTTTTCATGTGACTGGTCATTAATTCTTGGTGTTTGTGTTAGCAACTGTGGCTATTCTGCAAATACAGACAATTCTGCATTGCGTCAAATCATCAGCACTGCCTCAGACTGCATTTCACCTGGAGAAAGTTTATTTCTGAATTCTCTAGGATCTTCTTAAGAAAGGTTGAGCTGTTGCATATTGATCTCTGCATTATTTGAGAGCTTTTACTTTCTATAGGTCTGATGTTAAGCATTGCAGTGGTTTCTGTACAGCAGAGTAGTGACTTCAGAATATGCTTCAGGGTGCCTTGTCCAATTAGAGAATGATCCACCGTACTAACTTAGCTCCTTTTAGGCTTTCTGAGGTTTAGCATGTATTCTTGATGTTAAGTGTGACCTTTCTTTGGCACAGACACTTTGTCTCCACTCCTCTAAAAAACAATTGCCTTTTTTTGGAAGCAGCTGCTGTGCAGTGAAAAGACCTCTGAAGTCCCTTTGCAATCTATTAAGAGATTGGTCTATTTACTGTCTGGTATTGATTATTACTTAATGTTAGATTTCTTCCCTCAAGTAAAAGGAAATAATCTTTGTGGAGTTTCTGGTTTGCTCTGTGGCCAGAGAGAAGGAAAGGCTGTGTTGTAGCTGACTGAAGAGGTTGTTCAGCTTTGAAACAAAGTCAGTTTGTTTTCATTTTGTAGCCATTACACCCCCCCAAAATTTATTTTTAACTAAAGTATAATGCAAGTTGATGTCCCTAGAGACAAATTTCTCTGTTTACCTGTAGGATGGGTGCAAACAGAGCAGTTCTGGCACATGATGATCCCGTGATCTCTCTCCCTGGTTGAGCAGCCAGAGGCTGCTTAGGCAATTGGAGAAATGAGCACTAACCGCTGCTGTTGGGTGCTCTCCACTAAAATCATGTTGGTGGCTCCCACACTGCTATTGTTTTGAACACTTTTGGTTGGTCCTGACAGTAGTGTTGGTGTAAGCAACGTGGTCTACTGGGCAGCACACAAAAGCAACCATTTTATTTTGTCCCACAAAGCTGAACAGCCACTGAATGGCAAAAAAGCACACCAACTCCACAGCAGGCTAAACCTCACTACTGATTTAGGGAGGAATAAGAGCCCCCAGATAAGACAGAAATTTCTTTTTACAGCAGAGAGAAAAATGTCCCAAGCAACAAAGTCAGGTTAGTTCATGAGGAGCAAAACTGAGGTGCCAACTTTTCTGTGCTTTTGTATGCTAAACCCTGTGCTCCTACCCACCGCGGGGCTCCTCACAGTCTTCTCATGGCTCCGCTCTCTCTTGGTTCACTTTCATTTTTCCCCTGACCACCCAGTGAGCAAGAGGCTGGAGGTGCAGGGCACAGAGCTGAGGGATGCACGTGCTGCCGAGTCACTGAGTAGGTAAACTGCTGGGTGGATGCTGGCAGGTCAAGCATAACAGATGATGGTTAAGTTCATGCTACAGCCCTTTTCCTCCTGGGAAGAACTTGTTTGGCTTTCTTCTCAATCGAGCCAGCCATCAATTTGTGTGAAATTTTCAGGAACATAATTATCTTTAATATTTCTGCTGTTCTGTCATATTTGCTTCAAGTTAGCTAAGAGATCCAAAGCTTCAGAAGAAGAAAAACTGACAGAGCTTGCTGAAGTTTTTGTTCCTTGAAAAAGAAGCTTTAAAAAAAAAAGGGGGGGGGGGGGAAACTAACAGTACAGATTTAATTACTGGTAATTTTATTGCCCAAAATTATTTTTGAGCTGCACTCTGTATTTAATCATGACAAGAAATTAGTGAAAAGAAAAGAATTTCAGTATTTCCCATAGATTTTGTGTAAAGATTGTGATCAAGCCATATACTCTATGGCCTGAGAAAGATCAAAGCAAATCTGAACATCTTGATGCAGTGTTTTAATCTCATAAATATGAAGAGCAAATAATTGCCCATAATTATGAAGTACAGTAAAGAATAACAACTCTTTCTGTTTCTATAGCTGGAGTTTTGGTTTTCATTATTTTGTGTGTTGTGGTTTTGTTTGGGGGGTGGTGGTGGGCTTTTTTGTGTTTTTTTTTTTTTTTTTTTTTTTAGCATAAGTGGTGGTTTTAAAGGGCTTTTAATTACATACTTGTACACTAAGTAAACTGGCAGCTCCCTTGCATCTAGCAGCATCCTACATATAGCTGCAGTTTTAAAGGGGCTTTTCTTTCTTTCTTTCTTTCCCTTTATTAGTCTTTAAGATCCAAATTTGGTAGACTTTCTATCTGACAGTCCTGGAGACTGAAATGATTTACGCCCTACAGAGGGGCAAATTATCCAATCTTTTGTTACCTCCATGCCCCAGCTCTCACCTGGGCAGGTGGAAACCTCAGAAGTGCTCAGTGCTGTCCCAGCTCTGCTGCATCCCACAACTAAAAAGGATTGCTGATGATAAAGGCTGTAGCTGATCTGGACAATCTTCAAAACCCCATCCATTATCATCAGCCGTGCACTACGCATATGTGCATGTGATTTTTCAGACCAGAAGCTCTAAGAATATACTATAACAAAAACCATGTGGATAGAGTTCAAAGTATTTTCCTAATCTCAAATAAGGACTTAACTACTCCTGGTTTTGTTTCAGTTTTTTGGGTTTTGGGGTTTTTTTGTTTGTTTGGTTGGTTTGGTTTTTTGTTTTATATTCCCGAGGTCACAGAATTCTGCCAGTGGACAGCAGAAGGGAACTGGCCCTGTAACTCACTAGTGTGAGTTATTGATCAAGATGTATGAGCAACAAAGATACCTATTTCCCATTTAGCACACTTGCTCATTAGTACTTGATTCTCTTTCAGTATAGAATATTAATAAGCAAAAAAGCCTCAAGAAATTTGCTTAGGAAAATTCTTCCAAAACCCAAATCTGCTTTTCTCTGTAAGTTCTTAATCATAACTTTCAGTAAAAGATTGACAGTGATTCTTTTGAACAGAATTTACAATCCCTGTTATCTAGGTTGATGTTACCACTGGACCTAGCAGGGTGCTCTGCTTGCGCAGTGGTGGCTGGAATCAGCAGGGCTCTTCTGATGTAACCAGTGAAACTTTCTGCAATGTCATGAATTAAGTGCATATCTGTCAGTTAGGAGCGTATTTACTGCAATGGAACAAGGAGCTGAAGGCAGCCCTTTCTGGTTAGTGTTTTCTGCTGGGGTGCATGAACTGCAGATGATTAGAAAAGGAACCACCTGGCTGCTCAGCCCATTCCCTTCTCCCCCTTCCTTGTCACCATCCACAGCACCTGTGCTTCCAGCTGTGCAAGTGAGAAATTGTGCCAGACAGGATTCTGCATAGGTCAGCATTATCTGTATTGTTATTGCATATATCTCTTTTTTCTTCTATTTTTTTTTTTCCCCAGGGGAAGAAGGACTGTTCCGTGCACTTCCTCTTCCTTTACAAGTCCTCACTTTTCTTGCAGCAGAGAAGTTTCCAAGCAGATCTTTCTGGCCTGAATCATTTCACCTGTTAGTTTAGCTAGGCATTTTCACAGCCACCTCCCTGTGTCCCAGCCCATGGCAGGGGGGTTGAAACTAGGTGATCTTTAAGGTCCCTTCCAACCCAAACCATTCTGTGTTCTCAGCAACAGCCCCATGTAACCCTGGATGTGCCTCAACTTTTCAAGCCTCTCATGTTTAATGTGAAAGTTCCCAAGTCGTGGCTGCGACGAAGCACTGATTTGGGATGTCCACCCAGGATTGTAACAAGCTTGATGGGGGAAGCAGACCCTGAGTGCATAACAAGTTAAAGCTGGTCCTGCAGGACAGCTGGAGCTATGTGTGCACAGCTGATCTTTTAGGAAGAAGGATGAGCCCTGCAGCTATGTGGCTGCAACCACACTACAGTATGCTGGAGGACATTGTGCATTTTTCCTTGACTTACAATTAGGAAAACTTACAGGAATATGAGCACCTACTCTGTGAGCCTGGCAGCCAGGTAAATCCTAGGCAAAGATGCTATATACTGCATCTTATATACAAATGTAGAAGTTAAAGCCTGATTTAGCTACTTGTGATGTTTCTGTTCTGCCCTGTGCTCAACTTTTATTCTTGGGATACTACTTAATATCTCTCTCTGCAGTTTATGTGTTTTTTAATCTTATTCTTAGATGTTTAATTTATTTTGTGTACTGAACAAGGAGGTGGGGGAGAGGCAAAATCAGTGGTGTTAATGTAGGTGGACTTGTGGACTACCTTAAGGCACCTAAAATAACACTATTACATCAAATATCTTGTCTGGCGCAGGTTACCTATTATATCCACTAACTGCATACATGTCCCACAAGCACAAGAATGTCTGAAATTATGGTAGATGCTTAAATCTAGATATGTGGATCCCTGTGGAGGTTTGTCTCTCTGTTCTGCGTTTCATTTCAGAGATCTAAAGTTACTTGCTGTGCAATCGGTGAGCAAGTCTGTATGTCTTTTTTAGCTATAGCCTTACTACTAAGGTACTACTGCTAATAAGGGTAGCATATCCCTCAAGTTCATAAGGTATGCTCCAGAGAAGGACCTATTGCTCAGAGTGATGAAATTTCTCATTTAATAAAAATATCCAACTATCAGCCAAAAAAACCCCTGATTTAAATGTCCTGCTTTAGTGTCTCCAGCAGCTACTTCCTTCGTGATCTCATTTGCGTCTCTAGTTGACTCTCCCTATTACAGCTCTTTCTGTCATGAATTTTTTGGAGAAAAAAAATGGGGTTTTTCCCCCCCATGGGGGTCCCTGATCCAAGGAGGGGCTGCTGTATTATTATTTTCCACTGTGAGAAGTGCAGTGACTAGGCAAGGAAAAATATTCAACATGCTGGAGAAAGCCAGCAGAGTTCATACAAACTTTTAAGTCAATAGAAAATGAGAGGATGTGTTTAAAGACTTTTTTTTTTTTTCCCCCTTATCCTATATGTATCGCTGTGATTTATTTAAAAAATGTTTTAGGAAACAAATTTTCAGGGCTTGTGAATAACAAGTGAATTAGTGGGTTTTATTCAAGTGAATATTTGTAGTGCTGCTTTATTATGTAGATACTGCTGCATCTAAGCATTACTTTACAATTTAATTTTAGTATAAATTAACTTATCTTCATGGAAGTGGCTTTAAAGCCAATAATCCAAAAAGAATTAAGATTAGAAAGTAATGCTATCGGTGACAAAGCTCATTAATGGCTTTTTATCGCTGCAAACTGATGAACTATAACCAGGATAATTGGCATAAATGGAATATACTGTTTCTTCAGCCAGGTATCCTTTACTCTGCTTTACATTAATTACTTCAAGGTTTTGTTCTTGCCAAATAAAATATGGATAGGTTGTCCACCTCTTTTCTGAAAGGCTGAGCACATGCCAGGTGTGCTGCTTTGAGAAGTCAGAAAGGGTAAATCTGCAGCAGGCAAGATAAGGACAGGCAGAGGAGGTAAATATGGAGACTGGAACAATTGCTGCTGATGATCGTTTTCAGTTGGCTGCAGGGAGATTCAGGCAGGATATTCCCACAGAACAAGGAACTTGGCTTTCCAGAAGGAAAAGATGCTCAGGTTGGAAATTATACTCATATTTTGCTAGTGGATCAGCTCAGGTTTGATGGGGGAATAGGGGGATTTTTTTAAAAAACATTTCGTAAGAAGTATGTTACTATTTTAATGTTGGTTTAGAGTCCAGTGAAGGCTAGTCTGCTCCAGACTTCTCTGAGAAAGCATCAGAACAGAACATGTTTTTTGACGTGGGCCTTAAAAGTCTTTACCAGAGGGATAGCCTTCTCTAGTAATTCCACATAAAAAAAAGTGTAACATGTATCAGCATGCTTTGATCCCCTTATTAAAGCTCTTAAGAGCCACTCTCAGGGGCTTGTAACCACTAGATAAAGATCTCCGATCTAAAGAAGAAGGACTATTAAAAAGATGTCTGATCCCTCTCTGCTGGGTGATGCTGGTTTGTTACACGTGGACAGGGGCAGGTTTCTGGACGGCATTCCCTGTTTTCCTGCCAGCTCTTGCTGAAATCGCTCCATTATAGCTCAGAGTGCAGCAAACTTGTGTGCTGGAACAGCTGCTGCGTTGCCTTTCCTTATGTTACCCAGCTTCACAAGGCAAGAAGAGCTTGTCTCTTTTGTCCGGTTAGTTGGAATGTTGGCTGTTGATATCTGGAAGATGGGATTGCGTTCAAAAGGGAACAACCCAAAGTATCAGGACAACCTCTTCTTCCCTCCTCTGCCTCTCCAGTCTGGGTTAGTTAAGGTGAGGGAAACTACTCAGCCATCCTCCCACCTGGTTTTGTGCCCCACAGGGCAAGCAGGAAGCATGCCATGGGGTTTAGGTTTTGAAGGTAGAAGAATAAATGGTCATATACTACTGCTTTATGGCAAAAAGTGGGAGAAAGGGGATTTTTAACAGTTTGAGAGGCTGGTTCAATACACTCTTATTTCTTCTTCCTTTTGACCCACTGGGGGGAAAAAAAAACCAACCAAAACCACCACAACAAAAGGGGAAAATTAAGCTGGGTGGGAAGGAAGGGGAGGTTCTGGTAAAGTCTTCTGAAAGTGAGCACAAACTTCCACTTTTTTTTTCTACGTCAGTTCATTTGGGGTGATAAAAAAAATAATGTTTGCAGGGGCCAGGGTATGCATAGTACACTCACCCAAGTTCAGCCAGCTTTTACTCTTTATTCTTGTGGCTTTTCTGATGGGCAATAAAGGGTCTATTTCTTCCCTGTGTTGTACCTTGTTTACTGAGCAGATTCTGCACCTGGCAGACAAATTGATTCTAAACCAACAGATTTCAGGGAGGTTTGGTGCCATGATGTATGCATTTTTCAGCAATTCAAATGGAAAGAGTTCTTCTACCTGTTCTAAAAGTTTGCTGCATTAGTGCAGTACTTCAGTGAGCACTCTGGTACTCAGGACATGTGCAAGTAAATGGAATGAAATAGGTACTTAAAGATTCATATAATGCATTAACCATTTTTGTAACTTAATTCAAGGCATGATATATACAGCTGACATCAAAAGCCTTTCATAGCTGTTCTTTAATTTCAGTTTCAGTAATGAATATAGATCCAATTAGAAGGGAGCTGATACATGTTGAAAAGAATTAACAATACCCTTAATTTCCATGTTGAAGTAATGGCTGCTATTATAGACTTCTTGATTTTAATCAGATATTCTCAAAAATGACAGTGGATGTGGATTCATAATGCTCAGCTGATGCTACAAGTCACACACTCTCACGTTCTTTCTCTCTCTCTGTATTTTTTAAAAGAAATTACATCTTACAAGCGTAGAACAAAAGGTTCTTCCACGTGCTACGTCGTTTTATGGCACATTAATGTTTACCCAAGCAGCCAAGAAGCAGATCACAAACAGCATGTTGCTGGCTGGGGCAGCGGGTGGGCTGACCCTGAGCTCTAGCTATGCTAAACAAAAGTTGAGTCAGGCTCATTTTGAGCCTGTCTGATGTGTTCTGTAAGGGCTGCATGGCACTGTCTCCAGATCAGATCTGAGGCTTTTGGTTCAAAGCATTTTGTCTTTGTGGTATTGAAAGAGATATTGGAGCAGTTGCCACAACTTAAACTGGATGAACCATTGTGACATTTACCCTCTACAGTGACAGTGGGGAAAAATGCCGCTCTGAATGAACTCTTCCAGTAAGCAGTAATATATCTCTTTTCAGAAATATATGGTAAACTAAACTGGATGAGAGCCTGCCAGTAAGGCAGGATTACTTTGTGTCCTCTGTGTGAGACTTCATGCTAGAAATTCGTCTATTTTCAGGGTTGCTCCAATTTCTGTGGTTTGTGCCAGTTTAAGAGAGAAGAAAGACATTTGTGTAGATGCAATATACGGGGAAGAAATCTACTTATACACATTTTCATCTCACCCACCTACCCTTATGGTAAAGTCTGATAGACTTCTTTTGATATGTCTGTGTGGCTGTCCTTTACCGTACCTTTATATAACCATCAGGATTTGGTATTGCAGGGAAGTGTATGCCACGTGGATAACTGCATGTGCACCTTTTTGATGTAGGCAACATCTAAGGCTGTGATGTGAGGTCCCTTCAGTTTGAGTTGCTTTTTCTGACGTTTTTGAATTGGTCTGTAGGCCCGCTTCAGTATGCGCAGGAGAAGGTAGGGTATGTGGCATCTTGGGAAGAGACACTGAAGAATATTACATTTTCTGAAGCAATAAAGCCAGGCAGCTTAACTGGGCAAATAAACCTATTTAGAGAAATTGAAAGTGCACTGTTTTGTTGTCACTGAAGAAAAATTCCCCAAACACTCTCACCTTTTAATAAACACTTGACTGACGCACAAGCTCAAAATGGAAGGTATTGGTAGTGTCTGGCTATGACATCTGTAATGCAATATGAGATAAATCTATCTAAATCTGTATTGGAGGATACCTTGCACGCAGTTGAGCTGTTAATCTAAGCATATATTAATCACAGAATTTTAATCAAGTAGCTTGGATTAGAAAATTTCATCAGCAGGGACACAACCCTTAAATTGAGAGCAATATTGCATGCTGTTGAATGTATTACTTTGTTCAGATTTGGCTGAATTTACAAATAGCTTTCAGATATGCTGTGTTTATTCCGGTTATGAAGCTTAAGGGGGTTCTCTCCGGGATGTGTCTGCTTCCTCTCGGCAGGTCTTGTACCCCATAATTAATGCTGCCTACCCAGTACTGGGAGTATTCCTGCTTCTTTCTTTTCCTGTGTTGTTGCAAGAGAAACAAAGATAAAGAAGCCTTTGTGTATCACATGAGATAGTGGAGAGATGGTCTCTCATGTGTCTTTGTCAAGAGCCAGCCCTGAAACTATCAAACATGGGTAGAACAGAGGGTAGTGGAGACACATGCTTATAGTGTCAGTAGAAAACAAAGTTGAGAAGTGGCAGCTGTAGTCAATAGTAGCGTTAGGAAAGGAAGCATTAAAAGCTCATTTCCATTTAATAATACTAATGCACGTTCCTATGTCTCTGGTACTTAGTAGTGCTGTTATTTCTATAGGTAATGTCTGCCTTACTATAAGTATGTAACTTGATCATATAGTGTTGCAACACATCTAGTGTTGCATCAGGCATGTATGAGAGAGAAAATACTAAGCTAAGTATTTTTGGAGTAGGGTTGTTTGGTGTTTTGGGTTGTTCGGTTTTGTTGGGGTTTTTTTTCATACCAAGCAGTGTGAATATGCTTGGAAGCAAAATTTCTGAAGGAAAAATACTTCATACGTGCTGATAGGAGCATGTAATGGAAACTCTCAATTCCCTAATATGCTTCCTTCCCCTCTGTCCCTTATTTCTTGCTGCATTATGCACAGCATCGATTCAGCTGTGTTTCACTAAATGTCTACTTAACCATTTCTCACCTGTTACAAATTCAAAACGTTTCCTTTCTCTCAGGGTGCTGTTCTGCAGTTCATAACTGCTCCATTGTTATTGTTACTTAAATAGTTAGAATATACTAAATTCTAAATCTGGGTTGGGTTTTTTTGGTGGTTTTGGTTTTCTTTCCAAATTCATTGAAGAAGTAAGAAAGTTTGAGTGTTAATACCTTTGGGGTTTTTATTTGGCTTTCTGGCAAATTCTTCTAATTTGTATTCCACTACCCTGTTTAAAAATTTAAAAATCAGTACTGGTTTGGAAATGTTCCTTTATGCTAAACAAATATTTGAAAAGAGTTAATAAATTAATAATACATGTTTAGATCCATGAAAACTTAATCAATTGTTGCTGTTAATGGTTTGTATCTCAGATCTTGTTTATTGCATGACTTAAAAATGTCTATTTATGATGTGCACCAATGATCTCCTGTCCCTCCTGATATTGTGGCTGTAATGTGTGGGTAGATTATCTATTACAACTGTATCAGCTATTTAAAAACTTGCCTTACATATCAGGAGAGATTCTTTAGCCATCAAGGTTTAGTAATTGTTCTTGTTCAACATTGATCCTTCCATCCTTACCATATTGATATTTGCAGTAACCCAAGACTGCAGAAAAAAAAAAAAAGCGGTCACAGGTGAAAACCCCAAGATCACAGATGAAAAAGCTGCATTAAAATCTTGACTTAGCCAGGAAGGCTGGGAAGACTGAAAAGTCTGGCTGTGGATCTACTGGAATTGCTCTACACACAGAATTTAAGGACAATAATCTCCTTGCTGTTGCCAATCCATTTCATACCTAGATCTCTGGCCCTTCCTTTCCTTGGCATCTTTTCTAGTGTTGGGCTATGACAGGCATTGCCTGTGCATTCCTTTCCATATTCACTCTATCTATTGAAATAGCACATTCAAAGTTTGCCAGACTTGCCAGAGAGAAAACCTATACTTACTATAA
Organism: Falco cherrug; assembly: GCF_023634085.1. Lineage (NCBI taxonomy): Eukaryota > Metazoa > Chordata > Aves > Falconiformes > Falconidae > Falco > Falco cherrug. Next base: position 96,016,495 of record NC_073700.1, on the reverse strand, counting down.
GTTGAAGTCATAGTTTACAGCAAAATTCAAGGCTGGGCTTTTCATTGATAGGTTGGAAACAAAGGATGAGTAACGCGGTGAATCTTCATCTTAGTCCAGCTGCATGCCTCCCTAGTTGCACAGCTTCTCAGGTTTCCTTTAGCTGGATTCATGCTGTGCCACTGTCTAAGACACTGTTAACATTACCTTTGTGTTTTCACCATCAGAAGATGCATCTCTTCTGTCGGGTCTCCCTACCTAATGTGTGCAGAAGAAAATAACTGCAGGTCATGTAAGATGTTACCACTTCCCTCCTGTCTGGCCATTCAGTGAGAGCACCCTGTGGCAGAGCCGGCAGAGGGGAGCAAATTGCACCTCAGCTGCTACAGTTCAGTCTGGTGTTGCAGACCAAACCCATCTTTGCTGGGAGTTTAAGCTGGTGTAGTGAATCACTGATCTGAGGGGCAGAACACGTGGCCATTTCCATAGTTCTCACTATGGATCTTCTCTCTGAGAGGCTGGCTGGGTCGTGGGCTACTGTGGCTATTCCAGCTAAGACCAGGTGTCACATCAGCTGAAGCACCAGCAGATGTACAGTGTAGGTAGACGAAAGCATTATATTCAGCCTGCTCTCTATATAAGGAATTTTCTCCAAAAAATGCAGATTTGGGGTGGATATAAGCAGAAAGAAACGTGAATGCACAGACTTAGACAGTTGCACTGAAAATCAGATTCTAAAATCTGCAGGTGGTCGTTGTGTGTATGTATATACCGGGGTTCAGGTTAACTTTAGTTGTTTAACTTCAGGACTCACATAAGAAGGCTCATTGTCCTGGCCTCCCTCCAAAGAAATCAAACTAAAACAAAAATGGGGTGAGTCCAGGCCTACCAGTTCTATTGGGTCCATTTATGTCAACCTATTCTACTGGAAAATATCCTGCTCACTAGACTGTTTATACTTGTGCAATAGATCTAATGATAAGGTCTTCTCTTCCTCCACAGCTGGAGAGAAAAGCAAGACCTTTGTCAGAGAAGTTTCCTGATGGTATTTTTTCTTTTCTCTCCTCTGCTCAGCAAACAGCAGACACTGTAGATGGTATTTGTTTCAGAAGTGTGCCTTCAAAATGATGATACATCATTTAATTTTACTATTATGCAAAGTCTCATTGAATCCCAAGGAGATTACTTGTGACAGGGAAGTGCACGACAATAAATGCTTGCAGGATCAGGGCTGGTCTGTTTCTTAGTCTGAAGGATTTCATTACATTGTGAGTTACCAATAATTGGTTTACCTCTAAAAGTTTTTTCTCCTGCTTTTTACGTATCATACTTCCATGCAAGATCTAATTGCTGCTTTACTCCGCTAATACGTGGTAGTCCTAGACCTAAAGTTGGGTTGTATTAAATGCTCTAACCAAGCAAAATTGTGTTCTGGTAGTGTTGCACAATAAGCAATTAAGCTTTGCTGCTGGGCCTAAGCAGATGGCTCAATTCAAACCTAGCAGGGTCCATGCTTGCTTGGGTCAAGGGCTCCCTGTGAGTGCTCTAGTGCAAGTTCTCATCCTATATCTGCTGGACTAACTATATCATTCATTAACTGCTCTCAGCTTTCTTTGTCTTTAACTATTCAGCAACTATTTATCTGTTTATTCTTTATCTATTCAGCATCTTTTCTCACTCAGGCACTGTCACATAAAGTATCTTCAAGGTGGAAAGAAGATGTTTTCCCCAAGTGGAAACCTCTTTGCTCTTTCCTCAACAAAGAGAAATGAGGGTCAGCTTTAAATATGAATATTAAAACGTACTTTCTCTGACTTAGTGCTGTGTTTAAAGGCAATGAAGAAAGATATGACCAGCTGGTCTCTAAAGAGGGGGAATGCTGAAACTGCCAGCAGGCAAATTGTTAAATGATGATATTCAACAGGCTGGGACGTAAAAATACCTTTCTTTTGGGTGTAGTGATATCAGGTATTGCAGCAGCAATAACAAGACTTTTTGTAGCGTTAAATTCATCCCCTCTCCAAACCAACTGTGTCTAGGTGCAGATTTCTTGTTTCAGCTCAGATCGTTGTAGTACGAATGTAGGTATACTGTTCTTTGTTTACTTGAACTTTTGAAGGAGGAAAATACTTTGCGCAACAAGCAGTTCAGAACACTTGGATTTGGGTAACTTCCTCCAGAGTGTTTTGGTTTAGGGTTTTTTTTGTTTGATTGGTTGGTTTAGGGTGTGGGGTTTTTTGGTGGTTTTGTTTGTTTTGTAGATTAGTTTTGCAATATGCTTCCCTTACTATTCGTGGTACTGTAACTATCAGATATATGGTACAATTACTGCAATGTTCTATAGATAAAACAGAATAATTTCACAGAGCTAAGAAAGCAATAACTGTTTATGCAGACGAATTGCCAGCTAAGAAGAATTTCTTATGAGTATTTTCAATTTTTAATGTCATGTAAATTATTCCTATGCTAACACAAACAGGAAAGCAGGCTACGATTTTCAGAACCTTTTGAGTAACACTTGTTCACATTTCTTTCATTCATTCTGCATTTTTATTGTACCACCCAATAAGTTTCCCTCCTTTTACCACCTCATTCATCCATTAACGCATAGATAATGACCTCATTGCATTGCTGCGAAATACACTTATCTCTAGGATTCATTATTCTGTCATGGCAAGGCTATTTTTAGCCCAGACTCCAGCTGGCAACTGAGAAGAAACATAGGAAATTGCCTCAGGTGCTATTAGTGCTGTCTAGTTGCCTGTAGTGTCTACCATTTAATGTGAAGTGCCCTGGAGTGCGTGGCTCCAAAATTAATTTTATGTTATTCCTTTCGCCTAAGAAGCAATATGCCAGCCTGGGGGAAAAGAAATAAATACATAAAGAATACGTGGCCCTGCTCTGAGGGGGAGCACTTAAAAGCTGATCAATGGGGCAGGTAGAAAAATTTATATCAGCCAGAGTGGTGATGAAATGTGTTCCCCTTGCATTATGCAACTTGAGCCTTAGCTGTGCTGGGCATAGGCTCGCCTCCAAGTGGCATCTCCAGATGATAGGGAGATGTTTATCTAGCCACTTAAGCTTGGGAGTGCCAGGTAAATTCTACATTTTGGCTTTTACACAGCACTAAAATTTGGATTTTTAAGGACTTACCTGGAAAAAAACCTCCTCTGGAGTTTTTCCTGCTGGTTTCACTGAGTTACTAGTATTTTTAACATGGTGTCCTATCTGTGGAAAAAGACTTTGGAGAAATTTTCCAACTTGTATGACCTGTATCTTTACATGTAAGGATTCCAATGGTCCCCTTGGCTGTACTATTTCCCTAAGAAGATTTCAAGATGTACTAACTCTTGGAGTAGAAAACTTGCATCTGTGACCTGCTTTTGATCAAAAGAGAATGAAACTAGCTGCACTGTGCCTGGCAGCCTTGCCTTGGGGAATGGGAATTTAAAGGCCACAATCCAGCTCACATTGCACAGATTTATGCATCAAAATTTACTGTTTCGATAAAGAAGCAAAATGAGTATGAAATATGAACTACACTGGAGAGATCTTGCTTGGATTTAGGCAAATATTTGGGAATGTGGGCAGGCTTTCATTGCTCCAGCATATAGCCTGGCTCACCTCAGTCCAGGGTTCTTTCTCCTGTGGGAGCAGATTTGTATGATTAAGGTGCTCTAATTGAGAATTTAAGGTGGCGTGCGTTTGTTTGTTTGTTTGTTTTCTGATTCCTTACATTGCTAAAAATGTTAAGAAAATCTAGTCTGAGGCAAATTTAAAATCTCCATTGGAAGTACCTAATCTCTCACCACATCAACCTGTAGCATATAGTTTATCTGTATAATACTCACTTAAACGCCTTATTTTACTACACTCCAAATACTCTTTATGAAAACATTCTTTAAATGGAAAATATCTATGTTGGAAACCTTCATAGTAAGGCTGTATATATCAGAAATAATTCCCCTCAGACTCAGTAGAGCATGAAGGGTGAGGGGAAGGTAGAGACTATAGAACGGGAGAGCAAGCTTGGACAAACCACCCATGTGCAAACCTGTCATGAGGACCTGCAAACCATGCCGATGCCAGCCAGGGATGGTAACTTGATAATGGCTGTAGCCTTATTTCAGTTTCTGTGTATCGCAGCATGGTCTGATGTGGCTATGTAGCTGAGTAACAACCCCGTCCTTGTCTTCCTCAACACCAGACTGACGTGGTAAGAGCTGTCTCCTGAAAACCCATAAAACTGCAGCGAGTCTTCATGGAAATGAGTTGGTTGATTCCTGGATGAAATTCATCTCTACATCTTCTTTATTTAGCATAAACGGCTATCATGTTTTTGCAATCCACATCACTAACTTGATAGATGCAACATACAACCTGCAATAGGAGTTATGTGCCTCTGGCAGGAAAGCCTTATGCCAACATAAAATGACTTCAAGGCGTGCTGTTTAATAAGGGAGAAAGATAAGCTTTTTCAAAATGCAACTTTATACTGCTGAGAGGCATGGCACCCAAGAAATTTAAAAGTACGGTTATGGGAGGGGAGGAACTGCAAATTATTTCTGAAAATTGTGATGACAATAGGGTCCATTTGTAAAGGCCATTGCCAACACTTGTATGTTGAGTTAAATAGAACTCCATGCTTTGCCTCAGGCATCATTACTTCCAAATTACTTTAAAATGACTATAATATTCTCCATTATATCCTTAATTAAGCATCACAGGACAAAGAACAAAGAAGCTTTGCAAACAAAGAACGTTTCTATGTGAATTGTTGTAAGGAGGCAATTGTTGTGCATGGCATCTCTTCATTGTTCTGGTAAAACATGATGGGGAAAAAAACCCTTTCAATATTTTTGTAATACATTTAATCAAATTATGTGTTATGAACCTGTGACTGGATAATGGCTTGACAGTGGCTGTTGAACACTAAGGCGATAATGAAAAAACAAAGTTTAAGGAGGCAAATATAGAATGATCACTAGATGTATAAATCCATTATCATTATTCCAGGGATACTAAATAATTGGATTTAAACAACAGGCAGTAAAATACTGTTGAACCAACAGCCTGTTTCTGGATTTTTAAGCTACTAGAAATCTCATTTGGCAACAGTTGACGAGGGGGACAAATGAATTTTAAAATTTAAAGCATTTAAGAATGGCAAAATATTAACCCAGCAAAGAAAACATGAATTCAAGTGATCAATAGAAATACTCCAACTGGTCTGGAAAATAATCCTCTTCTTTCAGACACCTGGAAACTAGTATATCCATTAAAAAAAAATCCAATTAAATTAAGCTAAAAATATGTTGGTTTCCAAGTAGCTACAATGCCACCATATTCTCTGTGCTCTTCAAAAGTTCTCCTCTGAATGAGACTGGTTGCATTTCTACATCTGCATACATTTGGGTGGTGATCATGGCAGTGACACCTTGAGATAGTAGCCGAGTTGGTTCCTTGGTGTGCTAGGCAAGAGGCTTGTGCCCGAGAGGAGAGGCAGCCTGTGCTGAAGAGGTCATGGAGCGATGGGACCAGAGAGGCAAGGGACTGAGAAATGTGTATGAATGTATGAAAAAGTATAAAGGCAAAGGGAAAATAATAGCAATTCCTTACCCTGGAGTGAATGAAACTCATCTGGAAATAGAAAAACATCTTAATTTGCAACTGTGTTTGTGTGGTCCAAAGGACCCCTGATATAGGAGCTGCTAGGATATTTCTGGAATGATTCAGGAGCTAGCTGTTAAAAAACAGTGGGAACTCAGCAAACCCCAGAGCATTTTATTTAGAGGTTCAAATATTTTTTAGAAATTTAAGTAGGAGGGAGAAAAACAGCTGCACAGCGCTTCAGGGATTATACGCTAGTCATTAAGAAAACATTCAGTGGCCTCTGCTAATTCAGAGCAGAGATATATTATTGAAAAATGTTGTGACAAAAAAACCTGCAATTGCAGCTAATAGACAGTTATATTTAACTATTAGATTTCAACTAGTTGAGTGGAATATTACTGATCAAACCCCAACATTTCTCAGGAGTTTGGTTTTTTTTTTGAAGAGCATTAGAGCTACTTCACACTATTTCTTTGTTTTAAAGTGGGTGAATTCAAGGTGTTTGAAGACTGTGTTTCATGTAAACACTTGAGGTGAAGGCTGTATGGCCTTGGAGTACAGCTGGTGAGGAGGGCTGTGGTTTGCAGGGTGTCTGTATTCATCCTAGGCTGCCATGAAGTGGTTTTTGAGGGCAGAATGACATTGGGGCTCTTTCAAGAGCTTGTATGAGAGGAAAAATTAGCTGGTTTAATTAATGAAAACTGGGGAACAGTTTAAGCTATATATATTGCAAAGTCCAGGCTGGTTGCAAATACTGAGATGAAATTAATGATACAAGATTCGTTGTCACTGACTATAGCTTCCTATTTTGGCTCAAGAATTAAGCTAGAAATGCCTGTATCTCACTGATGGTTTTGTAGCTCATTTTAGCCTGCTTTTACAATAGCATCATTGGGCTTTTCCTGAACCTGTTTGCTAATTTTCCCTGAATTTAACAAATGCATGGATGTCTCAAAAATGTATTCCTATGTATTGAGTGACACTTCATGGTAAGGGAGGAGAGAAGGTCTTATTAGTGCTTAATAAAAGGGGAAAAAATCCAAACCATTATGCCTGCCACCCACAAGCAAAGTACAAATCTGGTCGTAACATGATAGTACATAGATAGATTGAAGCATAATCGATAGCCGAGGGATATAGGAGAGATCTGGGGATCAACAGAGGGGTTAGAGGGCCTGGTAGAGGGGAAGGAAGAATAACAGCAGAGCCCAGGAGCAGGAGACACTGGAAACAAGTTACAGCTGTTAATATGGCAGCAGTACATACAAACGTATGGCACAAACCCTTAAAAAAAGGGTATCGTTAATTCTGAGGCATGTGGAATAACTTGTTCTGCATCATATTGCTAGTGTTAGCAGCTCTTACAATAGCATCTGTTACAAAGGAGGTCTTTTGCACTGTGGTGATCTGCAATTTATATTATGTTAGTTAGCTCTGACTGGACCTGTGCATCATGTGATGTTTTTTCTGTCTCAAATCGGATGAAAGTAACCCTTTGATGGTTTGTGAGGTTCTCCCAGAATAAGCTTCCTGCAGTGCCTGCTTAAATTCATCCCAATTGAGTTTTCTCCAGTGTTTACTTAAAATGATTAGCAAGCAGGGTTTCAGAATTAATATATTTCCTAGCATCACTGAGAAAAAAATGAATGCAACATGCAGTGAGCATGAACTGCCTCTCTTATTGCAGTGACTGCTCTGTGCATACATATTTTTTCCAAATATTCAGAGTGTGTAACGTAACTATTGTGCTTGTTTAATTTCATCACCTAGCAGTTTGTACAGTGTGGTCATGATTCAGGAAACCAGTAACTCAGATCACAAAGAAAAAATATAATTTTTTTTCTCCTCCATTTTTCATTTTCCTCCAGCTGACTGAAAAGCTCCTGTGTGTGACTCTCCCTGGTTCTTTGTTGCAGCAAACATCAGATGAGCAAGTCATTGTCTGCTTTTCTTTCCTGGTGTTTCTAGCGTTTCCTTTCCTCCCTCTGCTTTGAATGATACCCTGACATGGTATAACTGAATTTTTAATATTTAACTATTTCCTTTAGAAAGTTGTCCATAACTTGTCTTGATTTGGAATTTATTTAGGCTGTTATATTTGAGGGCAGGCTAGGATTAAAAGGTCAGAGTTGAGTAAAAGCCATGTTGCCAACACATCTGCGCATTTCAAATATTTTCCAGTATACTTTGGTATAGTTCAGAAGTCTTGTCCCCTCAATAAACCCTCTGCCTTTTTTTTTTTTTTTTTTCTGGTTTTACCATTACTTTTCAAATGGCCTGAATCTGTCATGATGAATTGAAATGGTGATGTAGCATTCACTGGTGGGCTCTTCTGGGGTTGGTTTTTTTGGGTTTTTGTTTGTTTGTTTTTTGTCAGGTTTAAAATATTTGAAAGTACTACCAAAAATAAAATAAAATAAAAAAAAAATACCTACCCCCACAATATTAAATTTTGCAAATCTTAGTAATGAGTGAGGTTACTGATTGTTGTGAGTAACTGTGGGATGAGGGGAACTGTCATATCAGTGCCTAATGTACTGAATAATGGGGCTTCTACGTAAAGTGCATTTGCTTTGTTCCTATAGTGACAGATGCAAGGAATTAATTTCTCTTAGCAAGAAATGTTCATTGAAGATAAGGCCTGAAATAAACACTGACACACAACTGTGAAACGCCCTGAAACTGTTTCTTGGTGACAAATTACTGCTGAGGTATATAGACCCTTCCACAAAAGTGACACCTATTGAATTTATTAGACAGATTATATAGAGAGGACTGAATCATTTTTTGTCCCGTTTGTAGAGCTGACATTTACCAGCTTCTTCTAATGAATTAGATATAGGCTGCTGAAAACAAAAGTCAGATGGTTATGAAATCTCTTGGACTAACTGCCATGGATCATGCAGCCACCGACAATGTTTGTGCAGTAGCATCTTTTTGTGTTGAGGTGGACAAACACAGAGTTTGAGGCTTCAGTCATTCACTTTCCCTGGGAAATTGTGTGAGAGTTGCAATCAGAGCTGTGAGGCCTCAGTGAATACAGCGAAGTGTGCAAACACTTCGTACGCTGTACAACCTAAGGCTGGGTTAACTGACGAGGTTGCAGCAAAGGAAGAACCTGAAGGGTTAAATATCATGCAGCACAGCTAGTGGTAAAAATCAAATTTCCCAAGTGAAGGAGCCAGTGCAGTCAGTGAAGCAAGTATTTCAAAGTCAGCTTTTTGTAGAGGAATATATGCTGCAATAAATTTCTTTTTGTGGGTATTTATCTTTGGAGACTTTTGTTAAAACACTGCCTTTGGTCACAAGTCTGTCTGAATGTGGCATAATCGTAAATTCTGTCTCTTGCTTACAATAGTCAGAAAAGGTTTTACGTGGTGCTTCTTATCGGTCCTTTGCAAAGGAGGTTAATATCATGAGCTGCAGTTTCCAGAGAGGGAAACAGATGCAGGAAAGTCACTGAGTTATTAATTTTCCCCCTCCCCAACCTGTTGACAGAGTCAGCAACAAACCTGAATCTGTTGATCACAACCCTGTATCGCTTTCTACAGTCCAGTTTATACAGTCACAGCTCATTTTAGTCTCCTAATCTTGTTTTGTTTGGATTTGAGTCCAGGCTGCTGTGGCATGGAGAACAAAGGCTGTATCTTCTGTGTCATCAGGTCACCAGTCACGCAAGAATTCAGGAGCATGGCAGGCCATGTGGCTCACTGGGCAAAGGCACATGCATTTAATCCTGTACTTAAAATGCAAGCAAGCAAGCAAGCTCCTAATTAAAAGGCTTCTTTATAATTTGCAAAAGCAGAAGCATAAAGAATTTCTCTGTTGCACCTCCATCCCAATTATTATCAACGATCTTTTAAAAGGTAAACAGAGAAGTAATCCTCCCTCAAGGTCTTCTGAAGGAGAGAAAAATAAGGTATCGTTCAGCAGTTTAGGATTAAAGCATCCATGAGACAACTTCTGGGGAAGGCAGATTTGTGAAGTTCTTTGCTCTAACAACTTTGTGGGTTTTTTTCCCTTGCTACATATTCCCCTTTCCTACAAAAGCCCTGCTGTAAGAGGTATCGTGTTGACAGCTGGGCATGTATATGGAACAAACAGCAACAAAAGGCCCAGTTACTGAACACGTACTATAGGTGAGCAGCACGTGACACGGCTCGTGGTTTCACAAGGTTTAAATTGATCATTGCCCAGAATGCTGTATAAACCCAATGCAATGTTTTGATCCTGCTCTTTTCCCTGGTTTGCTGGATGCCAATATATGGGTGACTTTGCTCCAAGAGTAGGCAAGGAAAGAGATGCAGTGAATAAAACATTACAGAGAAGTGTTAAACAGCACTTTCTTTCTGTTTACCTAACACAGGGCGACCTCTGCAAATAAATAATCTGTTGACTGGTTCAGCTTGTTAGCATGGAAAGGTTTATCTTACTTGCAGACTTCTTCACAAGTTCTCCACAAGGGTGTAAATGAAGCAAATATATTGGAGGAGCAGAGGTCTGTTTGGCCTGATGTATATGAAGACAACCCAAGGCTATCTTGTTTCCACAGGGAAGTCTTAAAAGAAGCTTTCCATAATGTTAACCAAAAAAAAAAAAGAAAAGATAAAAACATAACTCTGATTCCCACTTTATTCCCCCAAATCCTTCCTTCTCTAGCATCAGGGATCAGCTAGAGTTTGACTCTGCCAGTCCTTTCTCTCTTTTTGCCTGCTCCAAAATGTCACCTGCATCAAAGAGTGGCAGAAACCTTTCCCCATTTGCCATAAAAACTTTCTGAACCCCTGATCTCTCTGTTTCAGAGGGACTATGGGGCAGCAGTGAATCTAACCAATGCAATCTGCACCATTGCACTTGAGCAAGACTGTGCACGTACAATACAATGTGAAAAAGAAAATTTCAGCCTAGCAACGACAAGCCCCTAAGTGCTTCAGATCTTGGAAAAGATTGTTTTGATATTCTGCAGTATGTGTAATTTTAGTATTATTTTTTTCTTCCCAGTGATTTAAATTAATTTGAATCAAATCATTAGGTCCCAGACTGGTACTGACTCATCCTTAAATTAATATTGTCTATCCTGAACTACTCCTGTCTAAATGACTGGAAGATTCATGCTCCTCACAGTCAGCTACATTCAAATGTTCTGCAACAGTTCATTAGGTAATGATGTAATTTTTATATGTCTGAGTCAGCAAATGTTCTCCTGCTCTAACTTAAAATGAACAAAGTGTGGGTAACTAAACAGGTGTTCTGTAAACTTCTGACATTTCCCTGAGTGGGAAAAAGAGGGGTTTAAAAAAAAAAATGGAAAAAAGACTAGCAATTGGAGCTTGAATTGGGGCAAAATGCATCATACAGTACTGCAGGAATTTCCAGTTCCAGCCTTACTTTTCCCTCATGTCGTGTGGCATTATATCATAAATCTGCCTCTCTTTTAGCAAATTCTGTCTTATAAATGATGTGCTTGACATCACCACTTAAAAGGGGCTATACCAAAGGGATCTGTAGCATGGAGAATAAATGCACATAATTAGACTGGCTTCAGTAGTCTAGATGAAACCTTTGTATAACTGAAGTCAGTCATTTTAGATGCTTGCTGTATGTTGGACCTCTTGCATCCCTACACCACTGTGTCGTGCTCTGTATTTCAATCATGGCTATATGAGAGCAGAGACTAGCAACAACACAGCAAGAGCATCCTACAAATGCTTTTCTGTTGCTGCACATCCCACACGCTAAACAGTCTGCAAGCTATGCATGAAGCGATTTGTCTTCTGAAGGTCTTAACAGTATAGCCTCAATGAAACAAATGGAGAATTAACAACTTTCTATCAGCTGAGCATCAGACCTTTTTGATTGGTTTTTATTGGTGGGGTTTTTTTTTCTCATTATCAACTTTGGACAGTGGTTATTTTTATGTCTTACTAAGTCTGTCGGTAAATTAGTTTCTTTCCTGTACACCTGTGCTGACAGGGTATGGCATTTCAGACTTAAGTAATCTCGGCCTCCTTAGGGGAAGAAGCTGTCAGTTCCCTGTAATGAATGGTAGGTTTATGGTATGAGGCACTGCCTGTAGTATTAAGAAGCAAAGAAAACATATGTCTGTCCTAGATTGTAAAGTGCTGGCTTCTGGTTGTGGTAGCTGCAGTAACGAACAACTGAATGATATGACTTGACAACTGCTCCATTTGATAAAATATGACACTATTTTTGCTTAATTTCTGTGTTTCCATGAACAGCTAGAACTTCCTATCCTCCTTCCAAAAATAAGAGAGACAAAAGCGGAGATGGAAAAAGAAATAATAGAATTATTTCTTTCTCTTCCCTTTGCTGGCGTAAGGTGATTACCTAGCTATTGAATCCTTTAGTACAGGTTTCTTCCAAAGCAATCTCGCCCTGAATTTGTATGACCAGCCTTGCTGGCATCAGTTACTTCTGTAACCTGAACGCACTGGATGCAGCACGTCTATTCCTTTGGGGCATTCCGTTCAGAGGAAGTGAAGGAATAATGCTAAAAATGAGTGACTGAGCTGACGGAAGTGACAGTCGAGATGGCAGTTCAGAGGGGCTTGGAACAATTTGGGTATAATGAATATGCATCATAGCCATATCGGCAGATTTGATACCTGCAAGCCAGTTTACTGAAACTGTTATTGAGTTGCATGTATGTAGCTTCAGCTGGCGATTGCTCAGTCTCCAGGGTGTCTGTGGATGGGCTTATGGAGCACATTTCATCTGGCTGCTCTCCTCTAACTGCTCACCATCAGTGGGTCCTATCTGGCTGCCATCCTTTTTGGGGCACTGAAACATAGAAATTTCTTACCATACTGAGGCATAGTCCTGGGACTGTTAGCAACGCTTACTTTTATAATAGGTAGAATCTGTAAGAATCCTCAATAATTCAAAAATATTCAAAGTAGTCTATACACTTTCGATTCTACTTTATCCTAAGGCCTCCTCCATTTCTTCCTTTTGTCTGGACTAAAACACTGTATGGGAAGAGTCTTGTGTTTTCTGGTGGTTCCCCCTGCCCCAGATCAGCTGTATTATAGAACTCAAAAAGATCAGAAAAAAAGTTAAAAGAACATTTAAAACATTCAGCAAAAGGTTGTGTTGCGTATTTGGCCTAGAAAATGAGCCACGACTTTTTAAATTTGTTCTTTATTTAACATGAATTTCTAAACTCTATGTGGCTGGACAATTTGCTGGGTATATCAACATAAATTCACAGATTTTTTTTTTTTTTTTTCAAAAACCACTCAACAAATTCATCAGTAAAATATTTTATTTTGATTCTATAAAAGCTGCTGTTCAGTCTTGTAATTTTTTCCTTTGGCAGATTTTCAAAGTTTTCAAAATATCAATTGTTCTGTAATTTTAGTCCCTGCAGCTGTGGCATGGAGTTAATTTCCTTACGAGTAAAGCCAATCTGCATAATCAAGATCTGAAACAATGCTATGTTTTCTGATTTTCCTTCTAAATCTCTGCCTAAAGTAATTCTTGTCCTATCATAAACTACTTGCAGGAATATAGAGCATAATGCACAACCGAGAAGTTTCACGTGAAAAATAAAATAGTGAATGATTTAATGTTCCTGCAAACTGGTTGTACACATAAATGTATGTGCTTCTAGTGCCACTGGATGAATAGTTTCTAGTATTCCCATTTCCCAGAACGCTGTTTGTTCTTTACACATAGATGTCCCTTCTGTTTAAAATCCCTTGCACCCTTTGTTTCCCACAGGTAGCCCAAGGAAGACTCCTACTTTCCCAGAGGTGAGCAAAGAATTGTATTTATCCAGATGCCTGGGTAAAGTCTCTCTTAGAACACGTCAAAAAAAGTGACAGGCTAGAGAGCTGACAGGTGCGTGCTGGACTGAGCTTCTGTGAGGTCTCAAGCACCTCAGCTGGTGAAAGCAAAGCAGTAACTGGGCAAGAAAAAACTGACAATAAAAGAACTTGTATAATAAATATTCCTGCACGCGTCAGTTGTTGTGCAACATCAGTGGGGACCAGCAAGATGCAAAAGGATGAAGGAGAAAGAACGAGTTTCTGCAGTGCTGATGATTGTCGGGCAGGTTTTTTTGCAACAGAGGTCTGGGAATCAAATGGCTTCCCATGCTCAAGGCAGTGGGTTTTGCCGACTTAAAGATTTCATGCCCAGGCTGTCTTTCTGTTGCAAGAACCTAACCGCCTCCATCCAAGGGGCTCACCACCAGTTCCTTTTCAGGGTAAAGAGAGAAGACAGCTTGCAGATAGGCTTTTTGTCCACCATTTGCCCCATAGTGAAAATAAGACCTGTGCCTCTGAAAGACAGTGAATTTAGAAACATATTAAGATGTCTCTCATGTCTTAAAAAACAGATGACTAAGCTTCTCATTTCTGTGTAATGCCTAGTGTCTCACATCTAATGACATCTGCAAGGATGACTGAAGTTACTCAGTTGTATCCTCAGCTGCCACTTTGAACAGCTCCCCGTACTCTTGTTTTCTCTTTAAATACTGGAGGTATTTAATAGAAGAGATATCTGGGTTTCTCTTTCAGGCTGAGATTTGCCTGGCAGTATTTAGGACAGAACATGTCTGTTGTAACCTGTGTCAGGGAGCAGCTGCTCTGTGAGGGCCATGTGCCCGTCTTGCCCTGGGATGGATGGCTCAGGCTGTGAGGACCTGGCAGCCGAGTGGGTCCAGGTTTCTAAGACCGTTATGAACAGAGAGGTTCATCACAGGTCCCACTTAGCCACATTTTAAAGGACCTCTGTGACCCATTCAACCTTTGCTGAATACCACTATTAAGAATTCTAGTTTAGACAATATATGAATGGTGGTAGATAGATATACATGTGTATATCTCTGGGTGTGCATAAATATATTCATATAGACATCAAAGGCTTTGCAGATGTGAGCAGTAGGTGTTATAGATGGTTGTAGCACATGGATAAAAAGATATAGCGTTACAAGTTGTGATGAGCCACGTGGCTGATCTGCGCTTCAATTCCACAACAAGCGGCAGCAGTCAAACTGCTGTTTTCAAAGCTGTGGTTAAGCGGAGCAAACTGCGTCTAATTTGTGCCACACATGGCAAGCTAAATCTCCAGAGCAGAAAAGGACCAACAAGCTGGTATCTATAAGGGAAAGTCACTGTTTTTTTTGGGGTGGGGGGAAAACTTACTTGAAAAATTTGAGTAATGTCTGTTTATGAAATACGAGTCAGAGGTAGCTCGCACCGTGGTTACCTGAGCAGAGGGTGCTTGAAAACTGCATCATGTGAGCTCACACTGCTCTTTCCGAGCCCAGTGCTACTCCTCTCACGTGCCAACAGCTTCCGCTTTGGAAAGCAGAAGCTATTTGCGTTCAGGAGGTGCTGAGGTTGACATTACGATATGCATTCATAAGCCTGAGGACTTTACAGATTCAAAGTTTTATCTTTCCTTCTGTACAGCTGGGGAAACTGAGGCATAGAGCATATATACCCTCTTTAATGTCACACGAGGTGTCTCTGATAGAGCTAAGAGTAGAATGCAGCTCCTTCCTTACTGTGATGCTTTAGGCTCTAGATTATTACTTCTTCCTAAAATACAACTGGTTGAGAGTCACCCTGAAACCCTGGATCAGTTTCTTCCATTTGTTGAATTTAATTTTTGAATTATTTTAACTAAGAAACAGCTGTGTTTTATTTTGGTTTTTTGTTCATGAAGTTTAATACATGCTTATTTAATTTAAGAAGTGGAGCAAAATAGCCTTCTAACTACTATTACCTTTCAAAATAGACATTAAATCCCAAGATCTCTTTTTAGTTTTCAGTTGTGTATGTTTTCTTAGTCTAACTTCACTGCAGAATATTCTATTTACTTTTACCAAAGTTAAAGCTTTTGCTTAAGTTGTGCTGCTCCCTTTTCAAGTTATTTTAATATATTTTAATTGCCCTAAATAATTGAACTGTTTTGCACATAGAAATGCACATTGTCTCATTTTTGTGCAGATTTTTTTCAAATGTCTATCACAGCTAAGATGCAGAAGCAACTAGATAAAACAGCGTTAGTTACAGATGATAAAAAGCTGATGTCTGTCTCTTCCCAAGCCTAATGTGGTTGCAGCACTACTCATTCATTTCAGATCACCAGTGAATTTAAATATTGAGTGTCATTATTTCATCCATGTCTCCTGCTGCTCTCTGCTGTCCCGTTTCTTGAGATGGCAACAGGAATCCAATAGTGCCTCCATCTTCCAGGAGATGATGTGTTTTGCTCTGTGAGACACCTTAGCTGTTCTGTGAACCAACAAGCAAACAAATGCAGCTAAAGGACTTGGGAATTACTTTGCTGCTCAGGAAAACCTTCTCTAACCTGCTCACACTATTTTTTTTCAAGGCCATAACTCTAAATGGTCTTTCAATGTTCTTTCTCTTATGACCACTTTGTGATTATATTGACTGTATCTGTCACATTCACAGCCAACACTAAAGGGCTTAGCATCTCCTGAAAGGCCAGGAAATCTTGTGGACGCTTTACTTCTGATGGAGAGTCAAAATACAATGCTTAGAAAAGAAAGCAAAACCTGTTTTCTTGTAAGAACAAGGAGGGGACTGCTGTCCACCCTCTTTCAGTAAGAAATGCCGTTTGGTAAGTTCATGTCAGGATTCCTGCCTGCTGTACTCAGTAACCCTCCGACACAGGCATGGGAGTTGTTTGACACTGTCTTCAACCTCATCTGCAGAAATCTGTGCCTTCGCTGAATGTCCGTATACCTCCTGGTCTTTATAAATGGTTTCTCAGCATTGGGTATATGTGAGAAAATGTTACTGTTATATACAGACACCTTACACTGATACGTTAGGGTCAGTTTTTGAAGCCTGACTGAGCAAGTATGCAGAAGACTGTGGAGATGGAGAGGGACATGGACCCCTGCTGATGTCACCAAAAAGTCCTGGCATGTGTCTTGGTTTAACCCCAGCTGGTAACTAAGTACCACGCAGCCACTTGCTCCCTCTGCTCCCCACAGTGGGATGGGGAGGAGAATATGGGAAAAATGTAAGATTGAGATAAGAACAACTTAGTAATTGAAATAAAATATAATAAAAACAATTGAAATGAAAAGGAGAGAGAGGGAGAAAGGATTAAAGTTCAAAAGGAATAAAAATCAAAGAAGTGATGCACAAAACAATTGCTCACCACCCACTGACCGATGCCCAGCCAGTCCCCGAGCAGCGAGCAGCAGGACCTGGCCAACTGCTGCCTCCAACCCCGTCCAGTTTATATACTGAGCATGACGTTCTGTGGCATGGAATATCCCTTTGGCTAGTTCAGGTCAGCTGTCCTGGCTGTGTCCCCTCCAAATGTCTTGTGCTTCTCCAACCTTCTCACTGGCAGAGCCTGGGAAACTGAAAAATCCCTGACTAAGTATAAACATTACTTAGCAACAACCAAGCACATCAGTGTTATCAACGTTATTCTCATACTAAATCCAAAACACAGCACTGCACCAGCTACTGAAAAGAAAATGAAATCAGGGCAGCGGGTAAAGGAGGTGAACAGTGGTGGGACCCATTGGGTCAGCCAGAAAAACTGAGCTTAGCTGTGATTCTTAAACTGATGTTCATGAGTTTTAGATGTTAAACAGATCTGCCACTGCACAGGGCATTGCTGACTCAAAAGAAGAGTACGGCAAAGCTTTAGACCTATCTAGCTAAAGGCTGACCCTGAGCACTGTTTCTTGGCTCCTGTGAGCAGTGTGCTTTTTGGAAGTGATGTGCTCCAGATGTCCCTAGTGATTTTGCACATCTAGGAAGGAGAGTGCACCAGGGCCGGACACCTGTCCTGTCAGCCCTGGAGCAGGGTTTTGCCTTCAGTGTGTAATCTTGAAGACTGTAGAGAATTTTAGGTTAAAGAGATGGGCACAAAAACCTGTTAAAATTGGAGTTTGTACGGTTAGTTGTGGTGTCACGTTCAGATCCCTAAACATGAGTCCCTGCATGCAGGTCCCCAGCTCGGGAGCACGTTCCCTATGGAAGAGCCTGCCCTAGGGCTCACCAAGTCACAGAACCTCCTCCTCCAGCTCCTCCTGGTCCTCCCACTCTGGCCATCCAGGGCTGCACGAGGAGGCAGCCCCCCAGATGGAGACCCCAAGCACTGTGACCCCAGCTTTTGCCGTGTTCCTTGCCCCACACCCCAGGCACAGCACCACTGAACAGGGTCGATCGACTCCCTGGAGACCAGTGTGGGAGATCCTGGGCATTTTTCAACCATTTTTCAACTCTAGACACTTTCCCTTTCCTCATTAGTTCTCTAGTCTCTGCTTTTGCCTAGTCTTTTCTCATCCCATGAGAGCTTAGGTGTTGGTTAGGAAGAAATGAGACCCTTGAAGTAACGTGGTAAAAGAACTGTGCAGATTGCCAGCGTAAAGCCTTTGGTCTCATTAAAATCACAGCTAAGTCACAAGTGTGCTTTCTGCATGAGGATGAATTTTCCTTCCTTTCTACTTTCCCAGCCCCTACCTGTGATACGGGATGCTGAACTCCTCTGCTTTTCAGCATTGCTGCAGGACCATCAGGACTTTTTATTATCCGTAACCTTCTTCCTGCCCCATTCTGCACATCCTGGGGAGCCTCAGACCACTGCTATACCATTGCAGCTTTGAGCCGTGCTGTTTCCCTCATCCTCTGCTGCCTGGCTGGCTGCAAAGGCATATTAAACACCTCCTGCAGCCTCCGAGTGCAGCAGGGTGGGCAGAGCAGAGCTGCTGGCGGAGTTTGCTTTCAGCTCTCGGGGCTGAAGTGGTTGACAGATGTTTGGAGGATTTCTTGTCTCTGGACCAGCGCTTCGTCTGTTCTGAGTTATTCAAAACACAAACAGTGGGATGGCAGGAGTGAAATATGTTCAGAACTGGGATGTCAAAACAGAAATATATTTTTAAAAAGACAAGTGTCAAAAAAAAAAATAAGGTGTTCATGCAGTTTATAGCAAGATGTATTTAAATATTTGAGATTTTTTTTTTCTTTTAACCCCCGGACACCCACCTGACATGCTGTTCCACTCTATCTATAGCAGTTTTCATGCTCAAATGTTATCAAGGGCATTTTGGGTCCTGAGACCTTCCCCTGCTGATGAATGGATTGGCCACATTTCTAAGGTGTTTGGAGTACTAGCTAACAATGTAATTTGGGACTATCCTGTCAAGTGCACTGTTGTAAAATTACAGTGAGATCCCACAAATGCAGTAAATGATACTGCTGAATGGAGTGGTGGAGGGGGCATTTAGTGAGAAATAAAATTACTCAAAAAAAACCCAGAGAGGAGTGGGGGAGAGATAGGGAGGAGAGGATGACAGAAGGATAAGAAGGCTTGGATTTAGAGGAGAAGAGAGGCAGTTCTGCATATTTTGGAGCTGTAAACAGTATAGGAAGAAGAGTTGCAGGGTCTTGTAGCAGATAGCCACAGCCCTCTGAAAAGGGCTGTTCTCTTTTGGCTGAATTACTGCCAGTGGGTTGGGTGTTAGTAACTCCAGTCACAGATAGACAAGTAAGTATTCCTCCGTGAGATCTTTGGAAAATAACCCTAATAAAATTAAAAAGAAAAAAAGAAAACACGGGAAGCAAATGTTTTAATCAGCAATGGAAGCAAAGTCCAAAAACAGAGGATAAATATGACTTTTTTTTTTTCAATTCTATTTATGTTTTCTCTTCTGTTTTGAGCATGATGATTGGGGGGGGGGGGGGGGGGCGGGGGGGGGGAGAAACAAACCTAACCCAAGCAATAAACCAACACTCCCAGAATGTTGAAAGTTGCTATGTCCTATCCAAATGTTTCTGTTAGAATTAGGGGAGTGCAAAATAAGGATAAAATCCTATTATTGCTCTGCACTAATAAATCAGCAGAGTGCTGCTTTGCTGGCTTTCACCAGTTGCAGAAATAATTATTTCTTCAGCTATTGATGTTGTTCATTTGGGTATTATCCCCATCATTTCTGTTCTGCTTATAATCCTTGTCATCAGGACAGAGTCATGCAGTAATATTACCTGATCTCATGATACTCTTTGGCCTGCAAATTAATGTGTTGCTATGCTTTATTTCGAGAACACTTTTGGCAACAGTGGATTCTTGCAGCGTTGTTACTGCTCATTGTCATGACAATGTGTTTTGGTTAGGAACACTGTTTTGGTTTTTTTTTTTTTAGAGGCTTTCTGTTCTCATGGCAGGTATCACTGATGTTCTGGCACTTTCCTTTTTTTTGTTTTGTTTTGTTTGTTTTTGTGTGTGTTTGGGGTTTTTTTTGTGGGGTTTGTTTTTTTTTTTTTTGTTGAGATCTGGTGTGAAACTGAAAGCTCCAAAGGTACATGCATGGTGGATTTATGAATTCTAGTTTTAAGCTTGCAGCACTTCTATTACAACAGTTTGGACCATGACTGAGTGCCTGTTCCTTTTTCTTTCTAATAGATGGATGGCTGTACAAGCAGGGCCCAAGTTAAAAGCAATGGGACTGCTTTTCTTTCTACATTAGTGTAACTCAACCAACTTCAGTCCAGATTAATTTGATATTAACGCAAATGAAGAATAGAGAAAAATCTGGCTGTGTTCAGGGGTGTTTTACATATTTTATATTCTCATTTTTTTACGTTAATGTAAGCAGATTTTATGAATTCTTAGCATCCATAAAAAGCACATAGCCAGGAAAGATACTGCATTTTTTTTCTGAAATGCAAGTGGTTATATTTACCCGTGTTAGATTCATAATGAATGTTTGTTTTAATCTGTTTGTGTGCACTTGGTGGTGGACAGTACTTAAATATTCATACATAAAGCATTAAAAAATTTTGTAAACTATTGTAGCTGAGGGCATAGCTATACCTACCTAGCCAGCTAGAGAATCAGTGTGTGGGTGTGGAGAGGGAAAAAGATAAAATAGCAAACCTGGATGATCTGTATTTCACATAACTGGATCCAAACAATGATTTGCCTTTATTCTCGCTGACCCTCATATTTAAGGTGTAATTACTTTATGTCATTGGAGGCATTTTGGCTTGGTGTGTTGTAAACCCAATGGAAAGATGATCTGTAACTGGCTGTGTTACCTGTCTGCTGGGTGATCCTAGGAGGATCCTTCTGCCTACGGCTGTTCCAGCTTGTGCTGCTGGACAGTTTTTGAGGAAGAACTAGCAGGCTGAAGCCTTGATCTGAGAGCCCAGATATATAACCCTTTCTCTGCCATGGAACTGGGTACTGGGGGCACTTTTAATTTCTGTCTTAGTGGCCAGCAGTACCCAGCTGAAATGTCATGGTCCACACTTAAAAAGAGTATTCCGGTTGGGTTGTTTTTTTTTTTTTTGTTCCCTCTTCATTCATCTTTCTTTTAGGAACACTTTGTTTTAAATTGATTTTGTTATTAGCGGATCTGCTCAGAGGTAGTGCACCTGTTAATGTGTATTGAGAACCTGACTCCTGACTTTAGCAGGAACAAGTGACAATGTTTTAAATTAAGCTGTCCTCCCTACAACTATCCTTCTTTCCTTTATCTCCCCACCCAGCTATAAATAACCAGGCAGCAGAAGGCAGGTAGTGTTATAAATTGTCTAGCTACACAATTGCCTCATGTTCTGCATTCTGTTCTCTTTCCCTACTATCATCCATTTTAAACTAAAAGTTCATCAATTTGTGGTTCTGGCATGAAGGGATGTCAAATAAATTGATATTGTAGTGTTTAAAAAGTATTAAAGAATACAAATATATACCAATACATTGATAATGCTCAGCAACCAAAAATATAGTGCTTTATTACTGTCATTTAAAGACCAGGGGAGTGACGTATAATATGAGAAAGAGTGATTATCGCTCATAGTCTCTCATTTAAAAAGATGAGTGCTGATTTCACTCGCCACTAGGCCCATGATCTATTAGCCTTCTGTTTCCCTTATACAGTAGGTGTTCCTTTAATAAAGAGCTCGCTATTTCCTTCTAAAATGTCAGTATATCATCCATCCCAGGTTTTCACGGTGGTTCTACTAAACAGTTGCAAGCAGGAATTGTAATGAGACATGGCCCTCTTGCTTTCCTAAATGCCCAACCAGAAGCGCATGACACAGTACCTGCCAGGCAGTCGAGGCAGCTGGCAGGAGCAGCATCCTTGGCCAGCCCCGTCTTACTTTTGGGTTTGTGCTCCCCCTCCGTTGGGTTTTTTTTTCCCCATGACCTTTCAGACTGCCTCCCTCTATTCCGCTCCCCTTTGGCCAGTGCTTTGCTATATTTGGAGAGGTGCTATAACAAGCATAACTTATTTTGCATTGCAAACATTTTTTAAACACAGCTTAACTGTCATGTAATGTAAGTGGATTAGGTCTGAGTTGCAGAAATGTGTTTGCATTCATACCTAGAGCTTGTTCCATACACTGGGGCTGTGAGGTGAGTGTGACCTTCCGGGCATTGCTCACCACACCACTCCAGGCTGCCACATGCACATAACAAAATGGGCAATCCCAATTCCTCACGCTAATCCTGAATTTCATCTTTATTTATTAAGAAATGTGAGGGTGTGTCTCAGTTCAACTCACGGACTTCTTGAAAGAAAGAGACAGAACACCACCTACCCTGTCAGAACACTTTCCACAATTTTACTGCCCAGGCTATGACTGGCATCTTTCATTCATGTCTTAGTAAGTGTTAGAAGACAAGGAGTCGAAACTGACTGTTGACCGCTGTTTGCCCTAACAGTCCCTTTCCCTGATACAGCAAAAGCACGGGTGAGCCAGCTTGTAGGGGAAGGGGACTTAAGGGGGGAAGGTGGGTAGAGTTGTGGGGGGGATTTTTGTTTGTTTGTTTTTTCTTTAGTCACTAGCAGCTTCTAAAATGCCTAGTCATAGGAAACAAAACTTTCTTAGCTGCCAGTTTACTCATAGATTTGTCTGAATGTTTCCCATTTTGGATAAACCTTCAGGTATTATGCAAAATCCCACAGACCATATCCTGCTATCAGTTTTAGAGCTGAACACCCCTCCCATTGCCACTGAAATTTTGATGGAGGAGGGGAGGTTTGCATAAAATGCAATGACACAGTATGGTCCATGATCTTGTTTTCACAAATCAGGCTGACTTGCTAGATGGGTTTCTACTGTTGAGAGCAGACAATGCAGCACTTGTGTCTGGTATTTGCAACTCTGGGGATGGAGACCAAAAGTGCTGTCATTGAAAGTTGTCTGGCACTGGTCAACTTCCTTCCCCTTTTCACTCTTCTAAAAATCTTTAGAATTGTGTTTTTGACAGTATTTTTTGCATAAATGTTTTGTTAGGCAAACCTGAGAAAGCAAAAAAAAAAAAATCTTCTACATACTTGAACCAATCTTTCAAGATATCTTTCATGCCGTGCTTTTTGTGCAGTGCCAATCTCAAAAAATTATACAGAGCTGTTGAGAAAGAAAGCTGTAATGCAGTGCTGCTGCTCTACAAACTAACAATATCTAAGAGAGACCATGGTCAGTTGGGCAGCAAGTCACTCTTCAAGTTTCTCCTTTTTCTTATTATTTCAGTGGTTAAATCACAGCCTTCAGAAATTACTTTCACAGAAATAGTTATCAATAAAACCAGCTTCAGCAGGAGGATGACAATAAACTTTATTATATTTGTGCTGCAACTTCCAGAAGCATACAGGACTATTTAAATAGATGTTCTTATTCCATGTAAGGAATCACTGGCCATGAGATATGAATACCAGACTGACAGCAACGGTGTATTCCAGGCTGGAGACTAATCAAGAGACTAATATATGTCTGTTCAATTCAGTGTTAGTCTTGCTAGTTAAAGCAGACTAGTGACAGATATAGATGGGGGTAGGGCAACAATTTGTTACCCACTATAGCAAATCAACTTATAAATAAAAATGTTACAGAATAAATGCCATGAATTGGGGAAACTGATTTATTTACTTTAGCGAGACAAGGATGTCTTATTCTATCCAAAAACTGGGGGCAGTAACGCTAATGAGTAGGATGTGATTGTGATAGATCAGAAACAGGGATTGGAGTCAGTAGTAGTCTTTGTTTGCTCTGTTTCTTGCTTGTAAGTAGGAAGCTTTCTAAGAGGGGAACTCAGTGGTTCTGAGTTGGCTCTGTAAGAGATGCTAAAGGTAGATCTGGCAACAGAATGCAATGAGCCTCACACATAATTTGGGGGTGGAAGGGGAACTGTGAGTGAAATATAATTATGGCTTGCTGGGCTGGTAATGCTGCCTTGAAGTTGCTCTCCTCCCTGTATTGTCAAGACATTTTCAGTGCAGCTGGAAATGCTGTTGCTAACCAACACAGGAATGTGAACACTAAGAATATAAAACCACTGGCGTTTTTAAAGAGAAAATGTAAAAGCTCTTCATCTGGAAGATATTTGTATTTGCTAATGGCTTCTGACAGTGTTAAACTTGTGGGTAGTATCATTTCACAAATGAGAGGTTAAAAATTCCACAGGATCCCTCCAAACATGAACCCAGGGTGTTTTTAAGGTTCCTGGCAGTGAAGAAATCTAACCTTAGCCTGCCTTGTCATCCAAAGATGGATTTGTCCATTTTGTTGCAGATCTTCTTTTTCTGCTGGTTAGGAATGAGGAGAAAAAAAAAAAAAAAGAGAGAGAGATTGGAAGTGGTTATATTTCAGGAAAATACATCTTGCTCATAAATAGAGGAACTGCTGTACTTGCTGTAATGCTGCATCTAGTCAAGCATTCTCGATAAGCTCCTGATGCTCTGCTCCATTTGTGCCCAACACAGCAGCCCAACACAGGCATTGGAAATTACAGTTGCTCTTCAAAGCCAGACCTCTGGCAGCTGGCATTTCACCTGTGTGTTCTGCCAAGCGATCATGCTGTGCAGGGGCCCACCTCTGCAGAGGAGCTGGCTTCTTGCTGCCCTGCTAGTCTTCAGTGTCACCTCTCCCCTCATGACTTGTGGAAACTCATTCTGTGTTACCAAAAGAGGAATGAAGAAGGAGACTGTTGCAGTATATGGACGTCTGAAGAGCAATTGGAAAGATATGTATTCCTCTTTTTAGTGTTGTTTTGAAGCCCCTGCTCTTTTAAGAAGGGACAGAAAAGTCTCAAGGTTCCCCAAAATCATCCGTGAAACCATTCAAACATGTTTTCCTGAGAGACTGAGAATTAACAAGAATTGAACTGTGTTCGGCTTGATGTATTTTTCAGTTCAGTCAGAATAGCTTCTTTTTGCACGTATTCCCTTGTGTCAAGTAGAGCAACGTATATGTAAAAGCAACCAGAACACAGATACATGTACCCGTATAACAACGATACAATCCTGTTTCCTACCAGGCGTATTTCAGATGTACTTATTCTCGTTAATCTATAATTGTTAGTGCCTCATCCTTTGACCCTTTTTTTGTTTTGCTGGCAGCTTGTATCAGTCAGGTACTGAGGCCAGCAGCTCGCACTGAGCTCCTGTGGCACACTTGTGTTTCCTGCTCCCCCTGTCCGTCTCTGCTGCCTCTTCTCCTCTTCAGCTGGTGCAATTCAACACAATTCCTCCTCCTGGCAGGACTGCAGCACTCACTAAATCCAGGTCTAAACAGCAATCTGGGACCACATCACGGCACCTGTAGTGAGTTAAACAGAGTGGTCTTTCCCAAAACCTCTGCTGCAGCAGCCTGCCTGCCTGTTTTCTGGGTGAGCTCCTTTGTGAATTGGCTCCTCGGGCTGGAGGTGGGGTGGGGAAGTGGCCACTTAGGCACCTGCAAGGGGTCTATGTGTGCCCTGACCTCTGCTCATTAGGACTTCTTAATTCTCCCTCTTGCTTCATCTAGGTTCTTGCATCATTCAAGGGCATTTTTAGGTACTTGCCTAATGCCAAGCTGCCACCTCATTATTTTTTTAATTTTTTTTTCTTTTTGGGAGCAATCTTTTCTGTTTGGGGTGAAAACAAGCTGTGCTCAAGCACTGCTTCACGTCTCTAAAAATAAAAGTTGGCTTTCTAAGCGCACAGCACACTCCCTCTCTTTCTGCCTCTCCATCTCCCCCCGCTTCCCTCTTTGCTTGCTTTTTTGTGCTGGAGAGACTGGGAGGGGGGCATTCTTGGCAACCTCCGAAGATGGATCCTAAGTGGTGCACAAGCACACACATAGCAATTTGGCACACAGCAGGGGCTGGGGGCGGGAGGCATTTTGGATTTGTCAGCTCATCGACACAGCTAGGTTCTTGTCAAACAGCAGAAGTTGCACAAGTCCCTGGTGGCTGAGATGCAATCGGCGAAGCTGTGTTGGTCTGGAAAAGCAAAGATGTGAGGCCATGGGATCATTTCTTCCCCCGTTTACAGTTTACAAATTGGGTCACAATCCGGTGTTACCTCTTCAACACCTATTCTCTTTCTTGTCTTCTATGCCCCAAATTTTATGAGTTCTGACATCTGTTCTCTGCCTGTGTATCTTCATGTCCCTGCCTTCACATATTTGCCATTCTGTTAATTGTGATATTGTGATACTAATTGCTAGGAAATTTTGGAGACCTTACGTGGCCAGCACGAGCCTGTGCCTGGGGAAGATTTTGTCAGGCACAGAGGGGTTCCAAAAGGTGATACACGTGCCATGGGAGTTGTACAAGCTGCTGCGAAGCACTACTCAGTATAGGGCTGAACCAGGAGCTGCCTTTGCCAGTAATGCTGCTGCCATTGATGCAGCATTGAGGACCTGTCAAAAAGTGTATGAAAATGAAAAGTGTATTGCGTTCCTGGTCTAGGACCTAAATATACTCTGCATGGCATGATATGAATTTCCTCTGATGAGATCCCTTACACTTTCCTAAACTCCTTTTCTGACTTAAAACTTTTTGTCACTGCATTTTTGCATGACTCTCAGATGCCTTTTCTATTTGGGCTTGCAAGCAAAAAGCATTGGAGCTTTATACCTCTGTGCTGTTTGGGAGATGTGCTTTCAGCTGCAGGCAAATATACAGTGTAGTTTGGAATATGCTTGTCTTCCTTCCATGATTCTGTCAGTTGCTTCAATTCATGCTATATAAATTTCTTTAAGATATCTCAGTAGCAGAGCAGCATAACTGTGTGGTTAGATTCTTGCCTTGACCTCTGCTGTTGTAGAAGATATTGAATTGTAGTGAAGGGAGCAGAGGATGCTGACAGATCCCTGCTTTTGTGTGTTCACAACCACTACCCCTGGTGCAGCACTGCACTCTGATACAGTGAGGGGCTGCTTCTCTGCCAGTAGGTGCAGCAAAGTCCCAGGGAGTTATTTTAGAAACCATTAAGCCAATCTGTCACAGAAGGCTTGGCCTGGAATTAATTTTGTGCTAACATGATGATCAATCCAGCCTTCCCCAGAATGGTAGAGGTGGCATAATTACAGACTTGGTAGGAACGGAGCTAGGACATTCTGAAAATCTCACTCTAGGACTCGAGCAGTTCAGAGGAGCTACTGCTCAGCCTTATCTCCCACAACACGGTCCTGCACATCACATGCACCACTCTGCACACTGGATGAAAAGCTGTGTGTATTGCTATTTTTCAGATGAACTGATAAACTGTAACAGAACAAAAACATGATTGTTATTAGTAACCACATGTGAGGATATACATCAAAACATTCACATTTTTGTCTGGGTAATTAAAGGGTGGCTGATGGTTCAAAAATAAGTCTCTAGTGATTAAGGTATTCTGCCAAATTAAATGTCCTGTTGCAGAAATATGTGAATATTCCCTTATATCTACAGACTGGCTGGAAACGTGCGTATTGTTTTTGTCTTATAAAAATTATTTCTACCTGTTCTACTAAAACAGCAACAGTTTGAAACTGCAGACATCTCCCTCAGAGTGCTTTTTAGCAGTAGCTTGGTAGGTAGGACCTTTTGTTGGGTTTGGTTCGCTTTAGACAGGGAAGAGGAACCTAACATTTTTTTTCATATACTGGCTCACAGATCTGATTACCAGGTGTTGGGGGACGGGGGTAGGGTGGGGAGGGAAGGAGAGAGATGTAGGCTGTGACCTTGATTGACCTAATCTTCAATATAAACTACAGTCCCAGACATTTAGTGCTGCTGTAATGAAGTACAACCCAGTACACTCAGTTACAGATATTTGGAACAGTTGTAAAAACTAGAGGCACCTCCACAACAAGGCAGAAGCCAAATGTGGCTTTTGAGTGTCCAACTCTTGTGGATCTGATCATACCTATTTTTGCCCCCTCATATCCTTGGGTGTATGTTTCAAAATACAGGGGTTTGAGGGGCTGGACTATCCTTTCATTACTGTAATACTGATTCTCGTGATAGTGCATAGCAAGGTATGTTGTCAACAGTATAGGAGACCACACACTTGCTAGAAAATCTGTGATAACTCTAAAAAAAGAATATCAACATATATGTGAGAAGACTCAATAGTAAAGTAAAATCTCTTGTGGGAATTGCACGCAGGCACATCCAGGTCCAACACCAGCCTCATGCCAGAGTCTGAGCAGCTTGTTTCATGTTGTGAGTGCTTGCACAATATTGAGTGATGATACCAGCTGTGCTCAGGTTCTTGAATTACAGCTAGGAGGTGGCCATAAAGGGAACACACCATGCCTGCAGGAATGGTTGGCTTGCTGCTAAACTGCAAAGCAGTATGCTGGAAGCTGAGACTGAAAAAGAAATAAGTAGTTTCCTGAATATCTCTGTTGTTTATTATAACTATCTGGGAAAATACGGCTTTGCATGTCAAATTTTGTGCTGATATGCTTACCTTCTAATGGCAGATGTGGGCACGTTATCCTATATATAATACAATTTTAAAGCAGACGCTCAGAGGTGAGATAGTCTTGTACCTGCACTCAAGCTTTGTATCTACATTAGGTCTTCACTTGATCTTGAATTATTTGGATAATTGTTGCTAAGGACACGTTTCCTGAAATGGATATGTAACCCATGCCTCAGCCGCAAATACCCATCACCAAACTGACGTCTCGTGCTTCTCTCTTTTAAGGCAGGCTGTAATTTTCTTCCTCAGGAAGCTTCATGCCTTTGACAGAAACTGAACAAAGCAAAGAATAATTAAAGTTATTTGTTTATATAGGTGGTCACACGTGGTCACCTAACAGATTATGTCACATAAGGATAAAGCAGGCTTCCATGTTCCATTTTGGTATGTATTAGAAGGGTTGGAAGAAGTGGATCTCAATCCACATTCCGTAAGAGAAATTACGTAGCTTCCATCACCTGACATCTTTTCTCTGAAAGGCTGTGAACTAGAAAGAGAATTTTCCAAATCTACTAATAATGCTAGTTGATTTAAACATTAAATATGTTTTAAATATTTAACCTAAAGGTACATGTTATGGCTAAATGGAAACATTTTTTATAAACTGAATTACTTGAATGAGTAGAGAATACTTGCATATTGCAGTCTGGCGAGCCTATCTTGATTTGGTTGGGTAAAAAAACAATACAGCTAGTAGTGAAGGAGAGAACCTGCCCAGATCTTGGCCTGACCTATATATTACTATCAAAAGAGACACTTGGCTGTGGAAGTTAATCAAGTTTCTTTTCCCCCGGGATCAAAAAGGTTACTCACAGAATGCGAAGGGAATGTAGGGATTCAGCTGTGTCACATTTTCTCTCTAATTTAGCTGTCTAAGAAGCCTCCCACGTTTTGCAGAAGTGGAAACATCCAGCTTCATTTTATCTTTCTCAGACTGCAGCAGCTTGCTTCTTCAGAAGCAGAGGTCTCTCCACCTATACTGTTAGTGTTTGTCCCTTTAATGCTCCTACAGTTTTACAAACGCTTCTGCTGCATTTTTAAATTTTAGCTTATAATCACTTTTTTTTTTAAAAGGCACCATCTGGTCCCTGACATGGTTTAAAATAACAATCCAGCCAGCATGAAGCCATCAGTGAGACTTTACACCTTTCACAACCCAGTATAACGAGTTTCCCCACCTATATTTCTCCATAAACACTGCCACCACTGGGTCCCATGCCTTCCGTATAGGTCTTGTAGAAAGCAGGGCCTTGAGACTCTCGCTTTCCGCCCCTTTCATCTTTGACATAGTTATTTAATGGAAACAAAATAGATGCATCAAAGAAGCTTACAGCTAGGACTATGGAAGATCTGCTGTAAACTGCTTGGTCAGAGAATTTGGAGTTGGAGCTCACGTTCATATTTAAGCTGCCCTCTGGTGCTTATCGCTGCTGCAGTGCATGCCTTCATCGCATCCCCTGGTGCCTGGAAACCCCTGCAATATCCATGGCTCCATAGATAGATAGAGGAAATAAAGTGTTGCAAAAGTTCCTTTAAAAAAAAAAAAAAAAAAAAAAACAACACAAAAAAAGTGGCCCAGTTCTGTGTGTGTTTTATTTAAAGCAGGATGTTAATGTTCTATTATCATTGCAGGTTATGCTGAGCGGGAAGGTTTTCTCAATTTTGGTTTTTATGAGTCACTTACAGCACTAGCTTCTTTTACCTTCTTGCTCTGTGTAACAGCACTGTCTGTCATGGTGCTTTCCCAGCAGTCAGAAATCAAAGCCTGCCACAAAGTAGTGCGATCGTGCGACCATCACCCTCGGCACGGCTGAGGCTCACCCTGGTATTTCTCTTCTGGCTCTTGGAGGACCTGAGGTTTTCAGTGCCAAGGTAGCAGAGACACTAAATACGAATATATCCTTTCCTATTTGTGGCCAGCAATTTTGGAAGGACCAAAACCATTGCTGGAGAGAAAAGCAGACTAATGTGATGAATGGCCAAGGACTACACAGGGCTCTGGGACTTCTGCACAGGTTATTCGTCCGGTGGGATATTCACTCTTATTTTTGTTTCCCTTTTAACTAAAGGCCGAGCTGGACAATTATTTCCATACAAGCTGCTCTGTGCCTGGATCATGCTCCCGTCCCTGCTGCGCTTCCCTGGTGCTGGCGGTGCGGGTGGTTAATATTAGCCGCGCAGCTGATTGCCCCGGTTGGTGCCCTGCGACAGGTGCGGGACGGCCGCCACGCTGGAATCCCGCCCAGACCGACGCTGGCGCTGGCACCAGCTTTCCCATTATATCAGGATGGGCTGTGTCCCGTCGCTGCGATGCCCCAGCCCCCCAGGCTGGCCCCAGCTGTCTGTGGGACGTGGAGCAGGGTGGTGGGCACCCAGGGAGGCTGCTGCGGGGAGAAGCAAACTGTGATTCCTCTGGAGTGGAAAGACGGGACGCTCCTGGATGGGACTACTCCTGCTGTATGGATGGGGTAAGGAGAAGGTCTCATCAGAGCCCCGGGCTGGTGGTTTTTAGCAGATATAGGTTGTGTTTGCTCATCTGTTGGCCGTAGTGTCTTTAAAGCACAGCACTTCAGGTTTGCATTACATTTAATCTGCAATCTCTAATTTTAGAATGCTCCTGTGCAGTTATTTTCAATTCCAGTGGTGATTAGATGGTGATGGCATGTTTTAACAATAAACATGGGAGAGATATAGAAAAAGAAATCAAATGTGCTGACTGCACTTGTGGGGAGGAGAAGAAGTGCTATTGCTCTGCTCTAAAAGGGTCTGCTTGGGTATAATACCTTAAAGTCTCCCATCTTTTTTTTTTCTATCCACCCCCTCACCCCCTGACCCCAAACCATAGTAGTTTTGGCAAGACCAACAAAATGTCCAGGTGGTGTTTACTTAGTGTAAAGGCTGGAGAGAGGAAGGGGGAGCTGAAAGGCTCTTAAAGCTTCACAGGATCATTTCTAGTGTCCTGTTCTCTTTATGTGACTCCTCTCTGTTGATTGTGTGAGGTGAGGCAGGGCTGTCAGGCAGATCAGAAGAGATCTGTGTGCCTCAGTTTGACTTCTGCTGAACAATGTGGGTGTGCGCCCGCATGGTGCCTACGTGCATGCTCACAGACAGAGCAAGGCAGGTTTGCTTAGGGAGTCGAGCAGGCTCTGTCTGCAGTGTGACAGTCTACCGTTTGCTGGAAACCAGATACTGCTCCTGCTTCTAAATTAAGGGGAAAAGTAAAAATAAAAAAGAGACTTGTCTGAAATCCAGTGATTTCTGTTCTGAATTGGTGCACTACCAAGGGCAGAAGGTTTGCCCCAGCAGTTCTCCTGGAGAGTTGAATTTGTGCAAATGACACTGAAATCAGTGGGAATGTCTCCCTTGATGGTGGCAGGCTTTGGATCTGCACTGTCCTCACTATTTCCATCCATGGGTAACAACGAAACAATCTTGGGGAGTTGTGAAATAAATAAGTGCTATCTGGGCCAAATAAATGCAATGTGGAACTGATGAAAAAGCTCCAACTTCTCAAGTGTCAGGTGTCTCTAGGCACAGTCCAGGTCTAAGTCTCTTCCAGGAGAGGTTTTTGTTGAGGCCATTAAAATTTGAATGTGCTCTTGACAACAAAGACAGACAATGCCTTTTCTCAGTGCTACGTGTGACAATTGTGTGTGTGTGGTTGGGCCTCAAAGCGCACCAGAAGCGTTTTGCTGCAGGAACCGTAATGTCTCGGGGTGGGGTGGGGGCGCGAGACCCTTCCTGGGCTGGTGCCTCTGACTGAGGACGCTGGGCTACTCTAACACTATTAGCGTTCCGCTACCCGTGACCTCTCCACCGCCAACACCGTGCTGGGGACTTGACGTGGCTGGTTGGCAGTGAGGACACTATGTAAACTATGATAATCCCATACATCTCATAACGCCCTGACTCATGCTTCCAGACAAGCTTTTCTCTGGCTCCCTCTCTGCTTCCCCCCATCCACCCGCCCTGGTTTCTATTTCTCTTGATACATGAAGCAGAATGTGCTGCGCCTCAAACAAGTGCTTCAGTCGTGCCTGGGATGGGGCTCCCGCACAGGGACGGACGGGCCAGTGCCATGGACTGGTGTTTTGCTGAAGGGAGATACACCAAGGCACAGGGAAAATACATGGCCACCTCCCTCTGAAATTAATTTATTTGCCACTTTGAAAGTGCCTCTCTAAGCAGCTCACAGAGAAGCCATTTGCAAATTTGATGCCATTTTTTAATACAAGGTGAAAATGGATTTCACTGTCACTAAACTCAGCAGCTAAGAGTCTTTCAGGAGAGGTGCAGCAGTCTGCGTCCCTGGAGAGCCAGTTCTGATGCCTTGCAAAGGATCTTGCACCCAGGAAGGAAAGCAAAAATGAGCATGTGGATCTCTAGCAGTGCTGGGGACAGGACAGCACATTAATAAAAAGTTTATTTATTTATTTAACCATTATGAGAAAATGCTCAGAGTTACAAAGGCTTGAGAAGAATATAATGTTTCTCCTGCTTTGTACACAAATCAGATCTGATTCTATCTTGGGTGGCAGTTAGAGGGCATATTGAAGTAAGTTTTACAATTGACCTTTCAATACCAAGCAGGTCATACAGTCATTGCTGTATCTGCACAGTTCTTTTTTTAATTAAAATTATGTATCGGTTTCATAGGAAAATGACATTATGTGTTTATGGGCTCCTGTATTACGTTATGTAGTACAGCATACTCATAACTTACTCTCCCATCATTCTACTAATTTCTTGGGCATGTAGCTCTTAATGTCACTGCAACATATTATGAGAAAATCTAGTTATATTTCTAAGAGTATGGGAATCCCCGCAGTTGCTGTAAACGCACTACCTGGTCAGAGTTACTTTACTTTGATGTTAAGGAAATAGAAGAATATACTCTAATGGCATACACTGGTGAGTAGGGAAGCTAGCTAGTGAGGAAGGCAATCTCTTTTGCTTCTTGAACCATTACACACAT
This sequence comes from Falco cherrug, assembly GCF_023634085.1. Classification (NCBI taxonomy): domain Eukaryota; kingdom Metazoa; phylum Chordata; class Aves; order Falconiformes; family Falconidae; genus Falco; species Falco cherrug. Next base: position 95,983,211 of record NC_073700.1, on the reverse strand, counting down.
CTGCCTTTTCCTATGCCCTAGGAGTAGATATACATGTATGCATTTGAGAATATGATTTCTATGACATACAAAGGCATGACCTAGCTACTCATAAAATTGACCCTGTTAGGATTCTGACACCACTGCTGGTGAAGCTGGTGATAACCAAGCATGCAAGCAAGGTATCCCTCGGTCAGATATTGACAATCCTGCACTTCTGTGAAATTGTAAAGGAACACTTCTTTCCCTTTCTGGCACAGAAAATCTGACGATGGCCTGTTCCCTCCTCACCAAGGTCTGGAGACAAAGAGCAAGGGAGAAAAGCTGTTTGCCAGGGAAACTGGGAAGAGAAGACTGGGACAGATTTTCTACCAGATGCTCCCCAGAGCAAAGGCAATTTCCAGACGAGTTTGTTTACAGCTACAGTTGTGTACTGTTTACAAACTCTCACCTCCTAAAAACCAAAGAGGGAGGGGAAATTATTGGAAACACATTAAAAAAATGCATGAACGATCTTACCAAAGGTTGTAGAGGTAATTAAGTGACCTACGTGACCCATCCTTTGGGGAGGTCTGAGGAGGACGTACCCAGATGGAGCCAAGTCTGTTGTTGTCTGGGTGCCTCCTGTTCTTGCCTCACTTGTTATTGATAAACTTAACTGGCAAACTGGAGTAATGTTAATGTGTTCTTACAATAAGTGATTACATTTAGATGCCTTTGATTTGAATCTAGGTCTGTTTCGGATGTAATGCTAGGTTTCCCTTGTAACTTTCGTGGCAAGTTCAGACACCTCTCCCTTGCTGCTACAATGGCAACTGCACCTTTGCTTACACTCCCACCTCTTCCCTGCAGTGATTAAGAAAGGTTAGGTAAAAATCTGTGTTTCCCTGTCTTCAGGCTAAAGGTGTCCATATGTGTGCATGGAGGGGAGGGCAATACGGCAGCATGGTTACTCACAGGGAATGAAATCTCCATCCTTTTCTTTTCAAAGGGAGAAGGGGATGAGGTGTTCCCCAGACAGGCAGGTTGACATCTCCAGTATTAAGAGAATGTTGATAGAGGAGGCTTATAAAGCAGGTGCCTCACTGAACCCTTTGCAGCACGTTGGCAGGTCAAGTGGTAATGGAAGAGTGATGAAATGGAAAACAGGAGCAGCCCAGGCCCCTGGCAACCACAGTGGTGGATGCCCATGCAGTGCAAAGGCCCAGAGTGGGAGCAGGGTAGGTGACTACCAGTGACGGATGACATTGAGACCTCAGAGAGAAATGATATAATAAATGGTTGCTCTGACACAGTAGGAAATGTTTGCGTAGCAATGATGGGTAATAAATAATTATGTTGTTATAGATCCTCCAGGCCGTGCTGGAGCAAAAATACTTTCTGACTTTATTTCTCTAACGGAAAAAGGTAGGGAAGCAGGGACTCTTATTTGTAATACCCAGGTATGAATAACACTGTTTCCTGCACACAGTCAGTGTAATCTAATGCTGATCCAGATCCAAGTCAAGTACTGCTGCAGCTGTAGGTAGGTTCTCAGTTGTCATAGCTAAGGTTAGAAAACAGCTTCCCTTGCAGCTTGTCTAATGTCTCTATCTGGAGCTGGGCCCCCACCACTGTGCCCATGGTTAAAACACTGTCTTTTCTTGCACTTTATCAGGGCTGCCATGAGGATTGGGACAGTCAGACAGTTTGCCCCAGGCTTTCACTCATTTTATGTGATACATGGTAATATACAGAGGACCACAGATTCAGCTTCTGCCCTGGAGTTTCCAAGTGTTCCTGTTTACCATTTTCTATAGTATTTTACTTCCCTCCCCTCTTTTTTTTTTTTTATGAATTTTTCTCTCTTGCTCATTTTTAGTTGAACACCAGAAAACAGACCTCTATTGCTGCTGCTGCAATGGTCAATTAGGTAAGCTCTCCATGCTAGTTTTTGCTGGGTATATAAATATCACCCGGGTGCAGCCTTAAAAAATTAGTAAATTTTTTGATTAAGAAATCTGTTAATTGATTTATCAATCTGGAAGGGATTGTTCAAGAAAGAGTTTACTATTTCTTATTTAAAACAAAACAAACAAACAAAAAAACCAAACAAAACCAGGAATGTAGAGAATACACTGGCTATGTTTTTTTACATTTTAAGATAGCTTCAGAAGTCTTACCCAAAACCAGTGAAATCAGTGAAAGTGTCCCCTCCTTTTTATTTTCCTTATAAACACCTAAGGAATGAAGGAATACATAAGCAATGTCGTACTGAAATTTTTTTTTCCCTAGTATGTGTCTGAGGGTTAGTGAGCAGCCAGAGAATGACAGCACTAAAATTATCTGCCTAGCCTCGATGTTTAGAGTCTTGTACAAAGCATTTCAGAATACTTTCAGTGTGTGTGGGGGGGTTGGTGGCTTTTTCCCCCTCAAGAATCCCACTCCATGTAATGGTAGCTATCCTGCTGTCCATGTTTAGAGGACAACTATACTGCAGAAAAAAACACCACCAGCACCCCAAAAGAGCCCTCTTACACAGTCAAGCTCTAGTCTCCAGAGCCTACATTGCTAAAAATGTGAGGTTTTGTGGGCCACTGGTAATTGGGATGGGTGGTGTTAGTCAATAAGGGAGGGGCCAAAAAAAGCATTTAATGTCCCCTCCCAACTGGGGTGCTGGTGTCTACAGGGGGATTACTAGAACTGTTCAAGAGAGTGTTTATAAAATCAGCATTGACTTTAAATGGCATACTACGTGTATTTTCATAATTTGTAATTTTAGAAGCTTTGTCATTTCAATGCCTTCTTGTGCACCTGATTGCATATCTCCCAATTTTCTCATCTATGATAAAGGTTTCTGGGACTTAGGGCTTGGCAGGGATGGAGGGCTATTTTGGAATAGGCATGTAGTGACCTCTGATTTGACTTACAATATTAGGCAATGGCCCAACAGTTGTTATATAGGCCTACTGAGTACCGGCATTTAGAAAGCGAGGTCTGCAAAACAAAAGATTTTTTTCCTCAACGTGTCCCATAACTATGGTAGCTCAGTGTGACTTGATAGATTCTTATTATTTCCTGTGCTGCTGCAGTACGCTAAGCCAAAGCTAACTGGATTTTAGGATTACTTGCTGTTCAGTGCAGCACTGGCATCACCAGATTATAATGCAGGAGTTTCCAACCACTGGAGTATACAATATTAAATCCTGCAATATAGCTTCCAGAGTATTGCATTACATTGCCTCCTCATTAATCCTTTTTTCCCTAAACCATATGATCAAATATTTGTTCTATTGCAGATAACCCTAATAGGGCTGGATCTAGTTGATAAGCAAGACTGCTCGGTTTTACATAAGAGAAAAATAGGGGTGGAGGAGATATGGGGTGGGAGGGGTTGTGTTGTAGGTAATTATATACAACACATATTGGTTCCAATATCATGTTTATCTTAATTATAAGAATCTGTTTGAGCCATAAAGAAAGTTTCCCTAGAAGACAGCTGACTAATGGGAGTAGTTTTATCTGGTCTGCTACTGTTCTTTTTATTTGCAGATGTTGTATGCTTTACAGACTAGTTGTGAATATGATTATCCCCACTTTAACAGGTGAGGGATCCTATTTCTTAAAGATGAGAGAAAAAGTTAGAGGGGAGCACCAGGTCTGCTGCCACCCATGCTATGTCCTCTTTGACTTTCCGAAGAACATTTTTACAGCCACCCATAACACTGCTCCCCATTGCAGGCTCCAAACAGCGCACACGTATCTGGGGTTGAATTTCAGCCCTACAGCTCTCCTTTTGCTGACAGTGCAGTAATGAGCTGAAACAACAACATGCTGGGGCTGCGTGGACATTGCTAATGCCAATGAGTAAGTAAAGCTTATTTGTCATGACAAGGTGATACTTGTATATTATGCCAGTTCTGAGGCTGTTAAACAAGAAAATCTCTACTAGGGGAAAAAAATATACTGAGGAGATTAAAAAAAAAAATCAATATTTTCAAACTGGGTACTTATGTTTATCAGGTTTCTGCAAAAGACTGGAAGCTAAATACAAAACCTCACATAACAATTAATTTTGCCTTGAAATTAAAATCCTTTCCCTTTTCATGCTTGTAGACACATGAGTATAAGAGCAGTGTCAAGCCAATGAGCTGGAGAAGAGCAGAGAGCTGAGCTGGTTGTTACCTTCCCAACTGTCTGTCAGGCCCTCAACAACACCCTGTATTTAAAGGCCCCGTTGGCTGTGTGAGTAGAAGACACGTGGAGGGGCAAGAGGAAGAGCTGTTGCTTTGATTGGCACCGGTTATTTGTGACAGTGGTGCTGGCAGGAGGCAAGGCCGAGAGCTTCAGGCCCCATCTTGCTGAGATGAGTGAACAGAAATCAAGAGCATCATTGGCTTCAGCGTGGCCCAGGCAATACGATCATACTCCCTGTGGTAAGCCAGGCTGCCAAAAGGCGGGAAGTACAACTAAGAAGTTTTTTTTCTTTTTTTAGAGAAGGATGTATCTGAGTAAGCTTATGGTAGAAGAATTCTGCCAGGAAAGCTCAGGCTCCCTCTGTGGAGGTTTGGGCTGTGTTTGGTTACAGGAGAGAGGAGGTCTTGGTGTGGACCCTCCTTCTCCTTTGTTAGCCCAGAGGATAAACAAGGGACCCAAGAAGCTGCAATATTTCCACCATGTGCCATTAGACCCTGAACTGAAATCCCAGGATCATATAGCATATTTAGATTATTAATATTTCAATTATTATTTTAATTTTGTAGCAGTATTCATATCGGGGGACCAGATGCTTCACTATTTGCAGAAGAGTTGGTATGTCTGCTCTATAGGATGGGGAAACAGGTATGGCTCCTGCTTCCCCGGGCAGGCTGGTCACAAAGGCAGCCTGCTTAAAGTCTTGGTCTGGCTCCTCCTTGTAAAACCTTCTTCTTCATTGCAAGGAGGCTTCAGTGAGCATCACAGGTGAGATGGGGGTGGTTTGGGGTGACAGGTTATGGGGCAAAATCTTCCAGCCAGATCTTTCATGAGCAACACCAGCCAGAGTAGGCATCCTTGTGTCTGGTCCCTGGAAAGGGAGATAAATCAGTCTTAAATGGGCAATTTTATTGACAAATAATTCAGTCTCTGATGTGCAAAAGATCTGGTGTTTTTCCCTGAGTGAAAACTGATGTGTACCATAGTAGCCAGATGAATCACTGCACAGAAAAAATCAGATATCAGAAAATGCCTTGTGACAAATGGTCAAATGCAGCTCAGGGCTGATCCCGTTGGTGTCCTGGGTGTTCCCCTCCAGGTCATTAACTAAGGTCAGAGGCACCTTTGCATTGCTCAGATTCAGAGCCGTCATCTCCACAGTTCATCCCAATTTTTCTGTTTGTTACGCAGAGTGAGGAGGTGAGAGACTATCTGTTTGTCTCTCTTGGGATTCTGGGGAAGAGCAGGGACTCTGGGAAAGGAATAGGGCATAAGTACCAAAACCTCCTCTCCCGTCTACAGCTCCTCATATTCAGGCACTGAGAATTTTAGGAGGGGCTTGCTAACAATGGGGCATTGCAACCACCCTGTTTGTTAGCCATGTCCCTCATTAATTTGTCTAGTCTGCCTTTAAGCTTATTTTACACTTTTTGGCCTCTGCAGCATCCTGCAGCAGTGAGTCACAACTTAATTACACCTTGTGTGAACAGGTTCAGTGCTGCATTGGAACTGGCAATTAATACTTGCAGTGGCAATGCGAAGAGACATTTTCCACGTGAAATGTGCTTTTCATCAGCACTACCCCATGAGGGGAGCTTCCTGTTGAAGCTCACAGGAGATAACACGTTTGAGGGGGGAAGGGGACAGTGCCAGCCATCACCTCGCCGATGAGCAAGAGGAGGTAGTTAGGTACTGTCAGTGTGGTGCCACACACCTCGTGCTACCTGGCACTGGAACAATTAAAAAAACCCCCACGTTGCTTGCTGAACCCCAACTGCTTATTTGGTTCACTGTGGCTATGGAAACACCTGACCTATTTACACCTTCAGGGGAGTGAGTGGTGGCTGGTTGGAAGTGAGGTGGGAAAAGGGGGAATGCTTTGAAGCTGGATTTCGGAGATTTTTAATTAAAATGATGATGTGAATGAGTGTGTGTGTGTGCTTATGAGGGAGAGCCAGAGGACCATGGCCTGAGGAAGCCAGGGACTCCTGCGTCAGCACAGCTGTGGCATCAGGTGCTCCTGGAGCAAACATGATTTTCCAGGGGCCTGTGTTTTGAATATACAGAATAACATTTGCCTTCTCACCTAGTATTTCCAAAGGTTTCTCCATGGCTTTCTCAGGTCTTATGGGAATTAGTTCTCCTGTTACTTTGTCAGCAGACTACTTCATGCTCCCTTTACAGCATTATCCCTGAAAAGGCTCCTGTACATTGGAACCAGCTTGCTCTACCAAGAAAGAAGAGCAGCTTCATTCTGCACAAGGGTTGCCCCTGCACCTTAGAACTCTCATCTGCTCCTTGCCTCTCCCTCAGTACAGCTGGGAAGATGGGAATGAGCAACACAAATTCATTTGGCTACCTCAAATGGAGCAGGAGATTTCACTTAATTGCAGCTGGGGCTTTTACTTAGGCTGCAGATTCCCATGACAGGATAATGCCATGTAAGTTAGCAGAGGATGGGCACAGCAGATATCAGGCTGAGCTTCCAAATTCTGTTCTTCTCAGGGCACGTATCGATATAAATGGGCAAATTAGGTTATAGAATAGCAGTTACCTGAAATAGAGCCCTAGCTAAAAGAAGAAGAGATCTGCTGGAGAAGGGAAGATATAAAACTCCAGGTGTAAAGAAGACCTCTGCAGGTACACGATAATCACAGTGTGTATTAAGAATGAGAGGAACTCCAGGACTTCGAAGATCTGTTGGGAAAACTTGAGGAAGAAAGGACATTCACATTTGATATTAGTGAGAAAGAGTCTTTAATATTCCCAAAGCATCTGATTAATAACCATAGCATCAGACCTCAGGAATGCAAATTTGGTAGCTCTTTAAGATAAAAGCTCGCCCTCTGCAAGCTTTTTTTTTTCCTTTTTTTTTGATTGCATGTTTTAAAACCATTCATGTTCTGGCAGGTAACAGTTTTTTATCCTGAAAGTAAGGGTTGACTGAGGAACAAACTGTGCAAATTCTGTTCTCAAACACCAAAATTAGAGAGAAAATACCATCTGCCTCCTCTCCAGCCTATTCTCCCTGGTCCCAGTAATGCCTTCTAGTGGAAAAACAGTTGTGACTCTACTAACAGGGCACAGCAATGCACCATAGCACAATGGTTTGCGTGTGCGGCGGGACCGTTGCTCCTCCCCAGAGGAGGCAGGTGGAATTCCTGTTCCCAGCTGGATGGGGAAGATGTTCACCGTGCTCTGGGCTGCTAGGCCCCTGCCTGGGCTTGGTGGGATGACTCTTCCACGGCAAAGGCTTTCAGGTGGCATTCCTGAGAGCTTTCTCCTCACCCTGCTACAGCAATCAGGTTGATGGAGCTTTGACAACAGCTGTGACTCATTTCAAGAAGAAATCCACTTAAGTGCTCATTATCACTTCAACATCATTTACATTTTTCCCAGTCGGGGTGAATATTTTGTCGTGACAGGGCACAGGCTGTTTTCTTTGCCCTGGGAAGCCTGTGCAAACAGACTTTCTACCTGGGAGCTCTTTCCAGAAGCTTTGCAGCTGGCTGTCTTTTGTTTCTGACTTCTTTTTTTCTCCTTCTAATCCTTAATGGCTGTCTGGGTTTTGGAGACTAGTTACACAACACTGTTTTTTCCCTCCTCCAGCATTGCTGAGCAAATTTCAAGGCCGGGGAGGAGAGACTGATGTGCTGAGCCACCTTTGCCCATCCACTTGTGACTGGGGTATAATAGGTACAGTTGATTTGAAACTGCCAAGAGTTTGCTGCCAAATCAAATTTTTCATAAACTGATTATTGCAAAGTGCTCTCGGCAAAGGGAAGTTTAACACCTTTCTACCAAGTTCAGTTCAGCACAGCTCATAAGAGGATGCTGTAACAATAATCCCCTTCTGAATCCTTGGCCAGGATTTTAGATTTACCGAGAAACTGTTTCCACCCACATTCCCTCACCCATGAGTAAACCCACTTAAGGTTTTTTTCATAGCTATTATTGGTGCAGGCATAGGAAGACTTCTCTGCTGGCGTAAAGCAGCCTACCTCCATTGACTTTAGTGCCCTGAGTTACTTTAGTACTGTGGGGGTGACCATATGATTCAGACACAGGCAATAAAATTGATGGTAATCTACCTTCAGTAACTTAATCTTAGCATTTTCCTCAAAGAGAGCTACGTAGACAGGGAAAGGGGCTGGCTGAATTATTCAGATAATACATCTGACAATTTCTGCCTTGTGTTTCCTGCTTGCAATATACTAATCCAAAAAGTTTTTGGTTTATGAGGTATTTATTCTTTATTTTTTGTCCGTGGGTTATAAAACAAGTAGGTAAATTTTGTTCCTTAAGATGCAATGTTGTCCCTGTTGCCTGATGGCTGTCACCCTACAAGCAGAGGGACCACTTCTGAGGAAGCAGGACAGCCTCCTACCTACAGGTGACTACTTTCACTCATTCAGAGGCACATACTAAGTGGACAGTCCCCAGAATATGCTTAACTTGCATGAGTGTTCAGAAAAGGAAAAAACGGAAAACAGATCACAGCTGAAGCAAAGCTGCTATTTGCAATTAGCCCAAATCACTTTCAGAGCTCAAAAAATACACATCAAGGATGTTATTTTAGACAAATACACCCCTTCAGTTTAGCGACTGGAGGCTGTGCCCCCTCAGACCCGGAGGACCTGGTTCATGGTGGTGCCTTGATGTGAACTCCAGCCGGATAGTCCGGGTGGTGGGCAGGGATCCCACAGTGCAAACACATCTACTTGGCAAACCTGGCGGAACAGATGCCGGGTATAAGTGATGCTTTAACAAAATAATAATTCGCTATTATAACACACACACACACACACACACACACACCCCCCAACACTCAAATCACCTTTCTAGCAGGCACTCCTAGCTTAAAATGCATAGTACCTTAGCAATAGCAACAGGGGGAGAGCGTGTCCCTATTTATTGTTCTATTTGCTTTGCCTTTCCTTCATATTTACACCATTAAAACATGGCAGGGCTTCACACATGCTGCTGACATAGATGCAACAGAAAGCCTGTACTACTCCGAAGGGGAGACCTTTATGGAAGTGCCAAGGAGCAGAACAAAGGCACAACGTGCTGCTGGGTCCGCCACCAGCAAGCACTTGTGTGGAATAATCTGTGCAGTGTACGGGACACATGCAGACAGTGCAACCACAATTGAAAATTATGCCATCTGTTTAGGAAATCTGAATGTTTTTGATCTGCCCCTGGAATGAAAAAAGAAGTATGAGTACTGAGGCTTTGATTCTCTTTAGTGGTGCAAACAAGCAAGACATTTCCAAATGTCCAAGCAGGTCCTCTTCTGCTTGGGAAAGGGTGCCTGTGCTGGTCCATGGAGCAGGCAGGGGAACTGTTTTCACATTTACGAGAATTGTGAAGTAATTGAGGTAATATTGATGTTTATAATTCAAATGTTTCTGCTACAATGTTTTACAAACATTGCATAACTTGAAACATTTGGGGTTCAAGAATCTACAAAACCTGGGGGGGGCGGGGGGAACCTGCATGTGGTCAGTTCAGGGATTCTTTTATTTTCATTTCTTTTTGTTGTCCATTAGCATCCATTTTGAAATGAAAAGTCACTTTGATTTGAAAAAGGATCTTTTGTAATAAAAAGTGAATTTCAGTGAGATGTTTTAAATGATGTGGAATGTTCACTGCAAATGACCTAAACCCAGTGCCAGATTCTCTCAAAAAAATGCTTCATTGAATACTTTGTCAGCTCTTCTCAGCACATAGGCGTTATCTATAGCAGTAGGAGTTCTGATGTTAAAACAGAAAGCACATATTGTGAAAAACTGTTGTTTCAGTCAGATAATTCTTAAATATTAAAAATAGTTATTTGACATGATAAATTGTATCAACAATAATTATGTAGTAGGGTAGGAAAAATGGCAGCTGTGAATGTGCTGTAGTTAAGTGGCCAAAGACCTTGGCACTAAAAATTCACATATTTGTTGTTTTAACAAGAAAAACTATGTTTTATTCTGGTTTTAACATTTCAGACATTGACTAATATGCCAGTGATGAAGAGTTTTAAACAAAAAAGAAAGCTAGAAAAATTAACCACTCATATTTTTCTGGCATTCCAGGGCCTAAAATGTCAGCAAAGATGGGTTAATGTAGATTTCCTCTTCTGCAAGACAGGAAATTAAAAAACAAAAACCAAACAAACTACCCAAACAAAAAACAAACCAACCAAAACCACAGGCAAGCAATGTAGGGTTTTTTAGAAAACATGAAAAAAAGTTCATTTTATTCTGGGAAAAGTTTAGGGTTTTTTTCCCTGATTTTCTCTTTTAATCAACTAAGGAAGAGAGGGAAAGAGAAGTTGCAGTTGCAAAGTTTGACAGCTTCTTTAAAAAAAATACTTTAAAAGCGCTTTCATTTCTTGAAGAAATGTAAACTACTCCTAAACAGCAGTATAGGAAGATGGCCCAGAATAACCAAGCCTTCTGTTGCTTCTTTGCAAAAACACTTGTATCTGCAATGTAGCTCTAGAGAGCTGCATCTGTGCATCTGCCTCTTTGAATTGGGAGTCTGTTTCCTTTGGTGAGATCTGGGTGAGGAAGATTATGGTACGTTTCACTTCTTGTCATACCTCCCTCCTAACCCTTGCATGTGTACGTATGTAAAATGCATTTTGAATCAGCCTCCAGAAGGAGGGTGGCTTTTAAGACACAGATGTCAGGATCTGCCCTGCCTGGCACCTACCGTCCATGGAGTTCTTGCACTGAATGAGAGGATAATCTCAAAGACTAAGATGCTCTTTCTCTTCACCCCCCAAACCTCCTTATAATGAGTGGGTTGCCAGACCAGAGGACAGCAGATTCATGAAAGGGAGTGCGACTGCAGTGGTTTCCATAACCTGTTATTCACCCTCACCACTTTCTCCCAGCCTTATCCTAATCTGCCCACCAACCCCAGCAGGACTGGGGACATGGTACCTGTCTGGAGCCACCCAGGCACATGTCAGGTGAAGCAGGGACCACAACATTTGGGGGTTTGCCACTCTGCCTCCGTGAGGTCTGGGAGAGAAGACAGTGATTTGATTCCTCAGTTTCACTCTGGTCTTCTTGCCTTTGTTAACAGAGATACCAGATTTTTTGGGGAAAAAGCTCCAGATTTATTTCAGAGAAAAAGCTGAAGTGTTGTTCTCATTCAGAACTGGGAACAAAAATGCTCTTGACTACTGGGAACAAAAATGCTCTTGACTTTCTCAAGGCATAGAATTCTAAAAATTCGCTTAACATCCTATTTTACTGGCTTTTCAGTTCTGAGTTTATTTTCTGTATTCTCCTCTGGTATGTCAAGAGCACACAGTGCTGGTTTTTTTCTTTCATTTGGTCTTTTTTGCAATAGCTGGAATACTTATTTTAATCGGTTCTGTTTTTAAACCTTAAGAACAGCTGTTACTTGGTGTTGACTAGCACATCTTAACATTGCTTGTAGATCACACAGTTTCTTTTTTACATTATAGCTGAAAGTGTTTTCCACTTAGTTTAATCTTTTCTATAGGTATCTATTTAAATACCGTACATTTGAATTTATTAAAACAAGAAAAGAAAGGCAGGGTCTCTAAATTGCCTGGCATTACTCTGTTAGACCATATAATCCAGCATCAAACATTTCTTTAGACACCTGCCTTGCCTGGTTTCATTCAAAAACATTCCTCTGTTTGGAGGCATCGGTCAGACCCCTTGGGCAATTTGTTTCCAGTCGAGAGATATTGCTTCCGTGTGATAAAGTTGTGGTGTTTTCTTTGATTTCGTCCTTCTGTGGCATTAAGATTGTAAATGCAACAAGTGTTGATGAACAAGGCAAGGTGCTTGCAGAGCCTAACAGCCAGCCTACATCAGTGAAAGCAGAGTGGTGTAGGGACAAGAGTCATCTTTTGATCTATTAATATGTACTTTGTGTGTATGTATAGGCTGCTGTGCAGTGCAGTCTCATTTACTTGCTGCCTACATGACAAATGTGGTGCCTGTGTCATCTCTGACCTGTTCCTATGGAAAATGATCTTTTAAAGCCACGATCTTGTATGTGTGCTGCCTGGTCTGCTGCCAGAGGATGTTGAATACATGTATGGTATCATCATCTTGTAAACAGGGTTTGCAGTATGGCCAGCATCATTAGTTAATTAGACCCTGGCTATTTAGGCACCTGGAACAAGCAGAGGGAATATAATTCTTCTGATAAAAGGATTTATTTATAATGAGTCTCGCCCCATAATGAGTTCCAACTGGGGGAGACTGACCATTAGTGGATGACTCACAGCATTACTGTAAAGATCAGAGTCACATATTCAATTTTATAAGGCTTACATACACTCGGAGAGAGCATGGATTCTAGAAACAAATCTTTGGCTCCGGTTTTTCCATCGTGTTAAATCTGATACAGTCTCTATGCCTGAAAGTAAACAGGCAGGACACAGCAGACTATTTATTTTATTTCATTTTTTTATTGCTCTTCCTCTCTACAGTTTCAAGAGGAAAAGAAGCTGAGTTTTTAATATTGTGAGAATGCTCAGCCCTTTTCAGCTGGGAGATGTCAGAAGCAGCTGCAGACCCAAACGAAAGGAGCTCATCTCTGAAAATTTGCTATGCTGTAATAAATGCAGGGTTCTGCTGGTGAGCTGCTGATGGCCCTTTAATGTCTTTACACTTTAGCAGTACTCAGAGGCACTGTGGTTCATCCCCCTCCCTCCCTGCCCCAGCAGCTCCTTTCCCCCCCTCCCTTCCCACCCAGGCTCAGGATTTCATCATGTGAAGGCAAGAGTTTGCTATAATATCCAAGGGCTACGCTGAGTTTGAAGGAAAGGGCCGTGCCTGTGTTTATCATCCAGCCAGCAGCTTCCCTTCAGCTCAGGTTGATGTTCCCCCTTACTGGCATATTCACTTTAAACGTTTGGCTCCTTCAGTCACGTTCGTATACCCTGCCTTATTGGTATGCAGCATGGGGGTTATTATCTATTTATTTTATTTAAGTAGCATATGCTATGCAAGGAAGAATGCATTTTCCCAGTATCCTTGTGACGTATTTTCCCAATTAGGGTTGCACAGCGCGTTAGGATGAAACCCAAGGACTACCTTCCAGCCTCCAGGTCTCTGCTGTTTTTGTGCTAATCTGTGAGCATCGGCATCTGCCAGTCTGGAGACTGGCAAAGTGTTAAAAGCGTGACAGATTTCCAAAAAATGCATTTACAGCTGGGGAGGTGAGGATCGCGTATGCAGAGCTCGCTAAAAGGATCTCAGAGCTTGAAGGAGGCTCTGGGAAACCGTCTGGATGTAGTGTAACCTGCAGTTTAGAAAACTTAGAAAGCCTTTTCTCCCTGAAGTTTGAGAGATGCTGAGTCTAGTCATGCTGTAGTTCATCATGGGGCACATGAGGCGTAGAAGTGTGAGCTGGCAGGTGAGACCCCGAGGAAAGCAGGGAGCACGACTGACAGGCAAACCAAATACTGCCTGGAGCAGCTCTGGATAATGTGGCAGAGCTTGGGCTACCAGGCACTTGTAATGGCCAAGAGAATCACTTTGAGGCAAATGGGCATATGCAGACAGATGATAAAGCAACAGGATAGCTTGGATTATTTGGAGATTATCACAGCTGAAGGGCAAGAGTACTGTTCACTGCTGGGTAGCAATGGGACTAATCTCAGCATAAAATCCAAAATCTCTCTGACAGAGGAAGAAGGAGACCAATTGCTGGGATCCTGCTCAGCCTAACAGAATACAGGGACGTTTCTCGGCACTGATGAAAATATAGTTAGAAAAGAGGCGTATGGGGTTTATGAGACTGTAAAGAATGTGGCACTTGGAGCCCTGCAGGAGGCACTGAAGCTGGCAGTGCTGTGGTCTTGAGCTGTCACTGTACTTGCTGAAGCTCAGTGGTTAAAGGCAACCGTCCCAGTTGCAGCGGGATACTGGTCATTTGAAAGAGCCGTGATTTCAGGGTCAGGAAAGAACATGGCAGAAAAAGCAACTGTAGGTTTATAGCAGTCTCCATCAGTTGACCTGGCTTGAGAGGGCATGAGTGAGAACATGCAGGGTGACAAGGAATCCCGTTTGAAGACATACAAGCTACGGTAAAAAAGAAGCATCAGATGACCCAACAGTGATAAAACTCATTTCGCTAAGGCAAGTGATGCTCTGGTAACCTCTGACCATGGTAAGAGAGTCCGCTCATGCCTGCAGGTGACACCAAGCAACAACCGCTGAAGCCAGAAGTAGTCTCTGGAGTCTGGAGGAAAGGGTGTAAGTGGTGGGAAGACTGCCCACATGCCCAAGGTCAGTAGGTATAAGGCAGTCTCTACCTCATGGAAAAAGATCTCCTGCTAAAAAGCTCATTTTGTTTTACAAGCTTGGTGTCTTCACCTGTGCTTACCCAGCACTCAGCTGGCAGGTGTAGTGGTATAAAGAAAAGAATCGGCAATCATCATTATAATGAAACTTCGTATTTTCCATAGCTTGGAATATTGCAGTAAAATACCATCAAAAAGTGAGTTGTTCTGTCTGACGTGATAAGTATTAACATTGGGAAATCATTTTCTGTCTTAAATTTTCCCTCACATTTTTTATTTCAGATGCTGTTTTTACTTCAGTTTGATTTTTTCAGACATAAATAGTCCCTTATATAAGACTTTAGCTGTCCATTTTCTACTGAAGTTCCTCATTTGTTCTCCTTCTATTGTAGGAAACCTGTTTGTAGATAGAGTATGCCAAGAAAATAAAATGGTCCTTTTGCTCCTTTTTCCCAGCATGCTACCCAGTTGTCCCAAAATCTCATTGCTCTTTAATACTGAAGACTTCAAGGCAGAGAGAGATAAATAGAAAGAGACTAAAAGTACCTTTATATGGGGCAGTTTGCCATCTGGCACATGCCTCAGTCTGAAGCAGTGTTTAATTGTGTTTGTTGATCATAGTTCTGGCCTGGATGCTTTAAAATAGATGTTATCTATTAAAAAAAAAAACAAAAAAAGAGTGGAAAACAGAGGAAAATTCACACTGCAAGGTGCCGAAATACTTTTAAAATTTTATTTTTCCTTTTACAATCTAGAGCCTGGGAGATTGAAAACATCCACATTATGTTAAATGCAAGTAGAGTCTTTGGAGTACCAGTTCACCAAATATGTGCAAAATCCAGATGTAATTCATCCCTGATGTTGCAGCTGGGATGGATTTATTCCAGGATCTATACAGAAACCTTTAATTCCGTGGTTGACAAAGACCAGCAAACAGCCAGGTTGTGTGAGATGTGCCAAGCATTGTAGGCTGTGGTTGCTCTGCCTAAAGTGCCTTCAGTGACCTCATTGTTGTCAAGTGTTTTCTATGGTTTTGTATGCATGAGCAGCCAGCATAGTTCATTCAGCCTTAAAATATCATAGCCATTAGCTAATGGTGACAGGTTTGGGGTTGGTTTGTTTTCCTTTTTTCCATTTTTTGGGGTGGTTATTTTTGCACTCTCTTAACTTGTGATCCTACAACGTGCAATTCCTCTGCGAACCATGTTGTGAGAACGGGGTATATGTCTGTAAATTGAAAACTGAGCTATAGAAAAATCTTTCTGGGGTCTCTTCCTCTGTATAGCTTATTAAGAGAGTAATGCAGCATTACTCAACCTGGATGGAAAGCAGCCTGCAAATGAAGAACCGCAGTGGAGTACAGGAGAAAAGGCAGGTCTGGAGGCTGGTGTTCCCACCTCCACATTGCCTGGAGAGCAGGCACAATTCTTCCAAAAGTTTGGCAGGCAAAGCACTGCTCCCAGCAGCCTGAAGTTTCTAACTGGAGCACTTTGTCTGCTCCCCCATCGGGGGTCCCATGCAGGTGTATTGTACTTGAGCAGAACAAGAATCCAGCTCTTTGCAGCTAAACTGTTTCCAGGTGCAGGCAGCGAACCTTGTGTTTGGCTTCTCATGCTCCGCCTTCCCCAGAGCAGCCTGCAGCAGCTGTGGTGACACTGCCAAAAAATAATAATTATAGTTTTAAAAATAAAGCTCTCACTTTTCTGTAGCTTGTTTTCCTTTAGGATTAATGACAGTTGTAAAAAAAAAAAAAAAAAAAAAGGGCCTCAAAAAACACCTCCCCGACCATTATTGGGAATTTGATGTAGAGTTCCACACGGTTGTGAGCAGGGAGTGGGGCAGAATATTGGGCTCCATATCACGTGCGTGGGTTTGATAGGACAGCTTTTCCCTGTGAGAGTGATTCCCAGCTTTGTTTTCTTATTTTCAAACTTAGTCTCTGAAGGAAGTATGAGAAATAGGATAGATCATGTATAAAACACCCAGGTGGAGCGTTGCTGGTTTAGGTCTTTCATCCTTAAATTGACAAGAATGTTGTGAGTTTCATAAAACCTGAAGGATACATCTGTGTTCCTCCAGCAGGGCAATAATAAAATCAGCAAAGGCTGATGCTACTGTGCGGGTACATCGCTCACAATAAACATCTGAAAGGCATTACATCTCTACAGTAAATGAGGCTGTCAAAGAAGGCCACTTTCAACAAATCATACTAAATTATGGCATGTGAAAAGTATTGCAGATTAGCTACTTTTAGCTCATTCAGTGCTTAATGGCTGGACTTGAATGGCAGGCAAGAGGAGGGAAGCCGATGGCATTCAGCGATGTATTAGCTATGTAAATACAGGGGAGATGTCATGAACCCAATTCTGCTGCTGCCTGCCCTGCACCTTTGAAATGTAAGGGAGCTTCAGCATGTCTCCAAGGAGGTTGGCAGCAAGTGCTGGAGCAGGCTCACAGTGGCTGCGGCACATTGTGCTACTCGCTGCGCTCCCTCTTTGTGGAGACATGTTGAGCATTTTCCTTTTCCCTGATCTCATTGAAGCCATTCAGGCTGAAAATGTGTTTTGCTCTTTGTGTATCAGTGCAACAACCAGTGTAAAATGTCTCTTCATTCTCGGCATTACCAGCTGACTAGCAGCCACCCATCCCTGCCTGCGCTGCCTGCCTCTGTCCCCTCCCTGCTCTGCCACCAGCTCTCCTTGCTGCCTTGCTCAAACCAGCTCCCCCTCTCTGCTGGCAGCATGGACCAAGTGGCGCTTCCACTTGCACATGAGTCAGGTGGCCAAAAACCACAATAGAAAGGAATTATTCGTATTTGTAGAGTGAATTACTGGTATTTATAGTGCCTCTGGCAAACTTTCCCTTTTTAAAGGAAGTGCCAATAATTAGTTATGGTGGTTTAATTAAAGAGAGCAATCTGTCATTAACAAAGTGATGATATATTTTATATCTGATTTTTATTATTTTTATTAATCAGCAGTACTTCACAGATGTTATATTTTCAGTTACTTGTAATGCTCTTTTGCGCATTTTTTCAACTCAAGCTGGAATAATTATCATGTTTTAAGACAAAGTCAACCTGAGGGGGAGATTCTGTTCATGTCGTACTGGTGCTTGTGGCAGTGTTGTGCAAGTTACTTTGGATACTTTTGAGAGGAGGTAAATTTCAAGTTTTGTGCTTTAAGGTTCAATGCTTTGCTTCTTCTATGGTGTAAGTCACCTGCTGAACTTAAAACATATAGGCTATATAGAAACAGTTTACTATCCAACTTCTCCTCGCATAAGTGTTCATTTCTACTGTTTAGACATCACCGTGCAATAATTAGTCTGATCAAAATATCTCATGTGTAATTGACCACAGGAAAAAAAAAAAATCAGCTGTTCTTTTTATTTGTTTCCTGATAAAAAAAAAGAATTCACCTAAAATTTCATTTTGTGGTAAACTCAGATATTCTTCATGATGGCAGCTGTCATGATGGCAGCTGTACATCCCAAATGACCGGTTTGAACGTGAAATGTATTTTGTTCTAGTAAATGTTTGTTCTTCCTGTGGTTTTATCTTGGTCTGGATAGCCGAAATTGGTATTAAAACCTGGTAAAGACCCAGTGACTATACAGGAGCAACTTTCAAAGAGCCTGTATTTTTCTATATTTTGCTTTGGAGACATATGTAATCAGTTGACAGCATCTAGGTCAGAATGACTATGGGCATTAATTTCTTACAAGATGTGTATGACTATTCATCTGTTTTTTGTACTTTAGAGACAAACAAGAGGCACAGTATTTGGGATCATATGCTCCTTAAATAGGTTGCTTTGCTGCAAAAGCTGGCAGAAAAATTCCTGAACAGCTTCACACTGTTGACATTAGCAGTTAACACCCTTCTTGTATATGACAGGGCATGTGAAAGTGGTGTATGGCCACCTAAGCTCACTGTGAAAAGCAGAGTAAAATGGTTCAGAGCTGTCACTACTACAAGATTTATATTCACTCCTTGCTGTTATGTCCTGCATGCACCACACAACCTCTAAGCTGATAGCCCCTGGATTTTAATTTTCAGGCTAAGTCCCTTGACACTTTTGCAGTCCTCACGGCTTTGGTGGCAGAGCCGTTCCTGCAAAGTGTAGCCTGCTGGAGAGGTTGTAGCTGCAGATTTAGTCTGAATGTTAATGGGATATAGAATTGATGTAGATGGGAAGGGGGAGGAAGATATTTTCTTTCCAACCAGAGGCACACTCTCACCAGAGGTGAAATTGGTGTGATCCCACCAGTGTTCTGCTTAAAAGGCTCCTGCTGAGGCTGGTAGAAACAGTGATGTGGCTTCTGCCTTGGAGCAAGAGGCATATGTACACATAGTGCGTATCCATCCAGGCTTCGCGGTGGGGGCCAAAAAGCCTTTAGCTTTTTTCTCCTGTCTTTCCCTCCTCCTCTGCTTTTCCTTCCTCCCACAACTCTATATCTGAATGTAATTGCTATTGTTTGTTTTGAAATCATTTGGGAAACTTTTACAACAAAAAAGAGGTTAGCATATCACTATTTTATATCAGCCTTAATTTCCTTATTTATCCTTACAGATATCTTTTGAAAGAGTAGCCAGGATTTAGAATGTCCACATCAACTATAAGCTGAACCTTCTCAGATATCCTAGTCACCTTCCCTCCTACCTCCCCTCCTACGTAGTGATTCAAAATAAGAGACACCTTCCTTGAGGGGAGTGCTTACCTGTGCTTAATTAGAGATTTAACTATAGCCTTAAATGCTTTCCCAAATAGGAATTATCAAGTGAATCACAGCCTTGTGAAAATCCCTGGCAGGGAAATGTTAGTTCTGAGGCTTCCAGATGGTTAACCATGCCCTTGTTTTGAGCTTTGCTGAAAAGTGCATGAAAAGACTCACAGCTAGAAATACTAGCGCTTGCATTTATTTATTTATTATTTTGGCTATACTCCTTTGCACGCAGGCTAATGATCCTCTCAAAATGAGAATTAGTGAATGTTGGTATTTACTGAAAAGGAAATGCCGTCATCACATCAACGTGTGTATGAGCTAATGCAGATTTCTAGGGTAGCAGAGAGAAGGTCCTGGCAGTCCCTCTTACTGTGCTGAAGGAAAGACTGGAAAGGTAGACGGAAGAGAGCAAAAGATAAAAAGGACAGAAAAAGAAAAAGAGAAAGAATTAAAAAGCTAATAATGGTGAAAGCTTGCTGCCCGGGCTATGTCTCTTGCTGTGTTTGAATGATTTTTCTTTGTAGACAGCTTTGCATGGCACTATTTTTAGAATCTCTTTAATAATTGAGCTGTAGCGATTGTGCTCAGCAGTTAGAACAGGCAGGGAAAATAGCATCTCAAAGAAACCAGGCACCAGGGTAATAATTTAAATCAAACCACATTACATTGTGCTCCCCTTTCTCCCCTCCCCTGGAAAGGTGAAATGCCGCAGAACAATGAACACAGGGGGGAAATGAAAATTGGGCAAGTTTACAGCACGTAATAAAATCCATCAAGTGAGTTTATGTCTTAGAGGTGGAGCACAGGAAGAGGAGATCTGGTCAGCTGTTAACAAATTAGTTGCTAGATGGTTTACGAGGGGAGCGCCTCAACTTCCCACCATCAGCAGTGAATTAGGAAAGAGCGGCCTGCCTCTACCTTGCAATGGGAGAATTGTCACAGAGGAAGAACATTTGTCATACCAGGCCAAAACAAGTGCAAAGCAGCAGTCCAGCAGAATACAGGCAGCTCCAGGGGTACTGTCACTTTTTGGTGTGTTCGGCTGTTGCCTGGCTGTACGACAGGTCCATGGCCATCACTGGCACGGAGCTGAGTGCCTGCTCTGCTCCTACCAGCTGCGCCATACAGGCCGGAAAGCCCATAATGATCGCAACATATTGCCCCTGATAACTCTCCTCATAAGCAGCAAACTGGGACTCTTGCAAGAAAATGACTGAGGCGTTGGCAGTAAATTCAGGATAAATGAATCACTGTCTAACATCTCTTGAAAGTACAGGGACAGCAGCTACTATGGCAATCTGTATATTAATATCACACCAGTATGATTTTTAGTGAACTCTAGCCATCATAATACATATTAAAAACTAAATTGGTAACATTTATATTTTTCACTATATTGAGATATTTTTATTAATGATACGTCCAAGCCTGATGGCATAGCTAAGTTCTCTTTAATGATTTCAGGCATTTACTTTGCAGTTCCAAGTTGGGTGTCTTGTCTTATATTAACATGTTTAATTATTATACAGACATAAAATACTTTGAAAGAGAAAAAGAATATAAAATATTATGATTAGCACTAAATGGCTGGCTTTAAAGATAGAAAAATAGGAAAATTTCAGTTATCATCTCACAATGTAATATTTGAACACAGTAATAATTAGAATCTATTTCTGAACAAAACTATCAGAACTTGTAGCAAATTCAGAATTTCAAAAATGAAAATTTTGAGAAAATAAGAAAAACCAAGCACCTATTCACAAGAATTTTCTTTTAACAAAAAACTCTTTCTCTGAAGAAGACAAACAAAGATATTGAGAATTTCTCAACCAAAGAGTCTGAGTGTCGCCCTGGTCTGCTCAGGATGTCTGAAAACCTGGTGTAAGCTTGAAAAGGACATAAAGATCCACTGGGAGAAGGAGTAGGGCCTCTGTAGATGATGACTATAAAGAAGCTGTACTTGTCTCTTGGGAAGCTTGATTTTCCTATCAGCGTATGGAAGATTCCCCTCAGCATTCCTTTTTTCAAACTTTTTACAAATACTAGAATTTATTCTTTAATACTTGAACTCAAATTCCTCTCTCATAATACCTTCTTCCACTTCTGTGACAGTTTGTATGAAATAATAATATTGACAGTGTGAGATGAGAAATACCCGTATGATAAGAAGCTGATGTTGAAGTTACTGTCTTCCCTTCAAGTTTCAACAACTTGTCTGTGAGGGTGAAAAGGCTTTTTAGCATAAGTCATAAAGGTCCACTGAAAATACTAGAAATATAATTATATGGCATTAGCCTTCTGTCCTGTTCTAACCTGATTTGGAAAGGAGTCCCCTCTTTGAAATTCAAGAAGAATATTAAAATTGATTTTCTTCTATGTGTTCTCTTTGTCAGTTGGGGTTTTTACTTCCTTTTTTAATATTGTGCACTTTTTGTGTTGCTTGTAATAAGACTGATTTTTAAAGATATTCACTTGTGATTTTAAGCTCCTGGGATTTGTTCATGCACTGTATGTTGACCTGGTTCCCAGAATATTTAGTTTAATTTGGGAGCTGTCAAGAAAAACAAAAAGTAAGGAAGACTATGTCTCAGGATAAGTTGCTCCTCGGTAAACTAGTAGATGGCATCTAAATTTTTTGTGCTGAAGTGTCTGTTGCCCGTCTGCAGGCAAACTAATTTGAAAATTATAAACAAGAATGTCGCATTCATCAATAATGAAGTAATCCTAGCAGGCTTGTGGAAGGGGTTGTGTCAAGAACTGGTAGTTTGGAGACCAGGCTGAGACTGTGATTGCTGGATTGAATTAGTATAGGCTTGCCTGGGCTATCACAATGCAGGAGGAGGCACTGAAGTATGACCAATATGTACTGGAAGACAGATCACCTAATTTCCAGATATCTGTAACCATCTGTTTGCTTTGAGACTGTGATGTGACGGAAGGACTCTTTGTTAAGTCTGTGAATCCAAAATTTTCTGACATGTCATCATGGGAAGATTTGCCCGAGAAACCTTAAGTCCTGCAGCCAGGGGGGTTCTGGAGGCTGGATGTGAGCAAGATGAGGTGCAGAAAAAGTCTAGGACATGTCTGCTGCAGCTGAGAAGATCCGCATAGAGAAAGCACATGAGGGGTGGGGGTTGTACTTGACAGATGTCCAAGACGTCTAGTCCCAGGCCTAATACCCATGATTGCTGACTGCAGACATGGTGACTCAGCACAGGGGAAAGGCAGAAGTGCATGAGGCCAGTACTCTGATCTTCTTCCCAAGAAGAGATCGGGGCTAGACTATAGCACACCCCACCCTTGCAAAATATGGACTAATATCTAATTATTTTTTTATTTTATTTTATTTAGAAGTACTCTATGCTTTCCAACAGCAGTTGTGCTAACTTGGAAATAGGAAGATTGAGCCTAAAGCATTTGGTATTATAGCAAATTCATTAGTCCCTGAAGAGCAGAATGGCTTTGCTCTGGTTCTTCTTTTGCCCTGTGTCTGCTTGCTTCACCCCCACAGTGCCCTCCCTGTCATCTCTGGTGCTCGCAGCAGGTACGGAGGAGATGTGTTTGGGGCTAGCTAGCTGAGAGCACTGCATGCACTGCTCGTCTGCTTGGCCACTACCCAAAAGAACAGACAACAGCTCTTACCTGTGTTTGCCTCAGTACAAGCAGTGGCTTGGGCTTTGCCTGCCTGCCCTTCTCTGTGAAACTCGTATGACCCTAAAAGTTTGAGAACATGTCCCAGAGGCCAGGAGGAATTTGTCAGTTCTGTGGGGAGTGGAGGGAAGAAGGGGAATGACACTAGGCAGTGCAGGCAACACAGTCGCATGATCAAACTGGTCTGACAAGTACACTGAAAGATAAATTTAGCCTTTGGTTTTAAAAGAAATTTTTTTAAACTTGTTAATGTCATATATAACAGAATATTTATAGCACTCTAAATGTTAAGCAGAGGGAAATATCATTGCTAGACAGAGGGCTTTTATATGAATAAAAAAATGTTCAACTTTTCTTTGGAGACTTATCAGTGGATAAGGAAAAGTTACCGATGTAGTAACTGAGGGGTAGAGGAATATGAATAGGCAGTAAAAAATTAATTGTATTGTTTTCTTTTCAGCCTCAGATTTGATTTTATGCTTACTGAATGTTGGCTTCTATTTACTGTGGAGCATAAGTGCTGGATTCTGTCTCAATACAAATATATATTTTTTAAAAAAACACAGTAGCATGAATGCCTTGGCACAAAAATTTCATTGTTTATGGTTTACAGGTTGGCTGATATGCAAAGAATATGTGTGAGTAACATCTCTCTGCAGAAAGGTAGAAATATACATATATCATTATACTTGCAGGCATTCAGCAGAATGGCAATTTTCAACTTCACAGACTTTCCTAAAGCTCAGCTGCATGAGCCAGTTGGGCCCATGAAATTGAAAATGAGCTCAGATTGGTTTGGAGGGATTAGAGCTACAAAGAGCATCCACAGAATGGTGAACTTGGCCTTTCTGAATTATCTGAATCCAACCTCAGAAATTCTAGCTGGAAACTTCATTTGATGGAATTTGCAGCATGCTGGAGAGAGTCAAGTGGACCTGTGGTCCCAGAGATGACTTTGTGGCTTAAATGTTGTGAGCTCTCAGCTCAACCCTGACTTGTCTGAAGCTTGAACAGATCTATTTAGTATTTGGGGGTATTAGGTGGATTATGTGTCAGCTGAAAAGCCTATGGGTCCTAACTGCTCATGTAAGCTTGTAACTCTACTTCTGTTCCTCTTAACCGTCTTTTTCTGAATTATGAGTGATGGGAATTAGCCTTTACTTAATTTTGTTTTCAGTGGAGGGAGAAAAGGAGGA
Organism: Falco cherrug; assembly: GCF_023634085.1. Lineage (NCBI taxonomy): Eukaryota > Metazoa > Chordata > Aves > Falconiformes > Falconidae > Falco > Falco cherrug. The sequence continues at coordinate 95,959,190 of NC_073700.1, read as the reverse complement.
ATTTAACATTTAATTTCTCCTGACTTTTTTAGAAGAGAATCACAGCTAATAGTCAAACATCTGGAAAACCCTTCAAGTTTGGCCTTGTTGGCATCTCCAGTGTTCCCTATGCAAAAAGAAAGACATCTTCCACAATAATTTTCTAAAATAGTAACGATAATTCCTGGTTTTGCTACATTCAAGTATCTCAGCTTTATGGAAATTAAAGTAAGAAAACATCTTCAGTAAGAAATGTAGTGGCTGAAAAACCTCTGTCCTGGTGACAGAAATAAAAGCTACCTTCTGTTGGGAAGATGCCCATTGCCTTTTACAGCATATGACATTGTAATCTCTTCAGTGTTCAACCATTAAGGTGTAACAAACTTCTTAATGTCCATTTGTTTACGGAGACAACTGTCAGAGGGATCATTTAATCTGGTCTGCAGTGTATTTTTTCAAAAATGAAAGACTACCACTTTTTCTACCAGTCCTTTTCTTTGTGTAACTAGCAAAAGCTATATTCTAGAGAGAAAAAAGAGCTTGTACAGATTTTAGGATCACTAGTTAAGTTTTAAATTGTATCAAAGCAGAACTCTAGTCACAGCCTCATCGCACCATCTGTGCACTTGATAAAAGATGTGTCCATTTAAGGATATGCTGAAAGGGAGATAGGTAAGAAATTAAAGACTCCTATATTCATGGACACTAGAATGAAGTACAGTGCAATGGTGTCTTTGTACATAATTTCTACAGTAAATCTCACCATCAGTAGTTTTATTTGTATGACAAAGATTAAGAATTAACAACAATATATAATAATCTTTTTCACATGTAGCTCAGTATCTATCTTTCTGCAGAGGCTGATGCTTTTTTTTTCCCCTTCCCCTCTGAAAGCTTGAAAGAAGCTCCTGTTTTCATAACAGCATTTTTGTGCCATTGTTTTAAATCAGATTGTCCTTAGATAACATGCAATCATTATCTTCTCTTAAGATACCCATTACAAAATGGCCATTGCTTTCTGTGTCAGTCTAGAGATACTGAAATTATTTTTAGTAGTCCCATAGTGAAAAATAAACCTTTAGAAATGGAGAGTAGTGGAAAGAAAATGACCATTTTATTCTAGCCAGGTAGATACAGCAGAAGGTATCTGAGTGTTAATTGTATAGAAAATGCAAAGACTGTTCATCGTTATGCTATCAAAATTGCTTGGGACAAGACAACAGGCAATTGTGAGAAGCTAAATTTACTGAAGGATCCATTTAAAATTATATTTTAATTTAAAAACTAATTAACAAATGTACTTGTAAGTACATGGAAATATCAATTATGTTCTGAAAGTCTAAGTGCATCAATATCAGGAGCCTAAGCAGTGCTCTTCACACATGACAGTATAGTTAAATCGGGCTTAAAGTGCAAAAGTTAGTTCAAACTTATCAAGGTGACACACATAATCTATATATATAAATATATATATAATCTCTATATATATTTGCAGAATAGATACAAATGGATATTCTGGTGCTTTATATGCATTCATTCCTCTATTCTAAATTGTTTCTTTGAAATAAGAGGGTTTTATCAGACTAGTAAGTAATTTAAGACCTTATATTACATTTGGGCAAATATGTTCTTCTTACTAATTTATTTTCATTAGATACTCAGATGTATAAATGCACTTACAGCAAACTTACATGGCTCTCAGGAAGCAGAAATTGCCTCATGTTGAAGCAATTTTATGGTACCATTAAGGCTGACCCTAGATAACTGGTTAGGAAGGTTTTATGCTATCACTGCACCATTCAAGGTAAAGTGCTAACCCGGCATTGTTACGGCTTCTGAAGTTAAATGGAGTCCTGATAGGTCTTTGCAGTTATTTTACTGTTGTTGTTCATTAATATGTAATGGTCAGATCTTGGATGCTTTACTATCATTACTTCAAACAGAAACAAAAATAAGTGATTTAAGAGCACTATAAATATCCAGCGCTGACATATTACAGTGCTAATACACTACGAGCCAAATTTTCAAAAATGTTTGACATTCAGGCTAAATTCTCAAATGAGCTAGATCCCAGTTCTGCATTTCAGTCAGACAGCAAAGCTTCAGGGGAAAATCTTGCTCCAGGGACTATTTTGGGAAGAAAGACAGTTAGTCTGACTGGGGCCCATATGCTGTCCTGATGCAGTGACCAGCAGCATCACCTTCCAGCCTGGGGAGGAAGGGGGAACATGTGATCATGTAGCACAAAAGCTGCTGATGTTTCTTCATTCTGCTAAGATTAGAAGCATCTGCCTACAACCTTCAAGGCTGAAGAGCAAGGCTAAATTATTAAGTATTAAAAATAATATTAAGTATCAAGGAGCAATTACTTCCTAATTTAGCGAATTCAAGAATTTTATCTTTAGACAGTGCTTGAGATGAATCTGTATATAGATGCAGATCATGAATATGGCAGGATTCAAGAAAAGCTTGTAGAAAGACCTCTAGATCCCTATACTAGATTGTTGTCTATACACATATTCATGGAATATAAAGGGTGCGTGTGCTTATATGTGTCTGATGAATAACAGCAAAAGGAAGCAGAAATAAAACTCTTAATATTCACAGTACCTCTCTAGTACAACCCTCAAAACACCAGCCTAAAACCATCACAGAATTTTTCCAGAAACTATATTTCTTGTACCGTGAGGAAGATAACCCTTAATGCTGATGCCCAGCCACTGTCATCCATGCAGATACTGCTGTAGGTGGAGCAGGTAGCACAGCCAGACACTACCCTTTAAAAAACAACACCTAAATACAACCCTTTCTTATTTCAGTTATTAATAGATCTGCCTCACCCTCTGCCATTCTCTGAATAGAAACACTCCAAAGTGCATGCTTTGGGCTAAATTTCATTGAAATTTCATCCAATGCCATCCATCTGTTTCTAAGAACAAAGCTAGGCAAAAAATAAAAAAAAAAAGGCTAGTTTTCCTTTACTAAAAGCAAGCAAACGGAAGAACCACTCTGACAGACTTTCCTGAAAAGCCCCAATTCCCCAACGACCTGAACCAGATCTTTGAAAGTAGCAGTTGTTTTGGAGATGTGCATTTTTGCTCTTCCCATGAGCATCTACTGAAATTACAAGTTTTGTAACTACTGTTCAGACATGTGCAATAGAAATTTCTTTTGATTCTATTAGCTAATTTTTTTCATGCTTTCACAGCGTTTTGTAAACGAAATCCTCTAAATAATTTAGCTGTCTGGAGCTGCAGCTATACAGTGAGTGTAAACTGCCAGCCTTCACACTGCTGTGGATCTGTTAAGGAAATACCGATGGACTATTGATGTTCTGCCCCTCGCAGTCTTTTTTGGGTCATAATATGCTGCACAGAGGTTTTGGCTCACACTTACTATCTGAAACTGTCTGACATGCACAGATCATATTATGTCACATCTCTCATGAGGGTCTTTTAACAAGTCATAGCTTTCTCAAGAACAGGGTTTGTGTGTTTTATCAGCTCTTTAGTATGTGTTGCTGCCTATAACATATTTAATTATCTGCACAGATTTTCAGTTGGTCTTCATTTCCTTGAAATGCTTGATCAGTCAAGTCACTGACAACTGAACAGCTGTGTTTACTTCTGTTGGTACTTTGTTTGTCCAATTTGCTTTGATCCCTCTAACAAAGAAAAAGCCATTTTGATTCTGGTTTTGGCTCAGAAAAAATAAGTTTGGTGTATACAGGCCTCAATCCTAACTAGAGCTCTGTCCTCCAGGCGTATTTTAAAAGATAAGGAAGGTGAGCTTCAGTCCCCATCCCACTCAGAAAGGTGTTATGGGAGCTAAGTGTGACTCTCTGGATCACTAGCAGTAACAGAAGGGAGAGCCAGTGGGGGTACAGTCTGAGTGACTAGAAATCAGTCTGAAGGAAAAGCTGAAAAAGAGATCTGGAGAGAAAGGGAAAAGACCAGGAATAACTATATAAATGGCATTGTTCTGTGTATTCTGAGGGGTATCAGAATAATCTTGCTACGCTTGGGATTTGATGAGGGTTCGGATACTAAGGAAGAGGAATGGGTCTGTGATAAATCTTAGGTTTGGAGGCTGTGATTAGCTATGCAGGGAGAATGATCATGAGATGAGTCCAGCTGGATGAGAAACAGGTCACGGTCACAATCAGGAGCTTACAACAAAGCATCACATTTGAATCCATGCAAATGCACTATTTCCACAGCCTGAAGTGGTTCTTCAAGGACCTTGGATGCAAGCTTTGCTTTTAGAAACTTCTGTGAAGTTCTCCCCATCCCAGAAAAATATGTGTTTAATTCCCTTTTGGCGTTGTTGCACCTGAACGCTAACCTACTAATGTCCATGAGGAAATAACAGTTTTAGTTTTGCCTGTGTCACTTTAATTAGCCCCTCCCTGCTCTGCACATAAATAATTTACTCTTTGCAAAATAGACTTTAACTGCATGATCAAATTTTTCCCTCTTGACTCATGCCTCTTTCATTGCAAAGAATACCTCTGATACAGCAACAAATACACACTGTGCAGCAAAGGATGCTGTTTACCTACAGATCCCCTGCCTCACCTGTTGCAGAAATTAGGGATTGTATAGAGGAGCTAAAAATGGAGAAAGAAGATTATCATAGTGAAATGCTTTCCTGCGGGCTTTTTTTTCCTTGCTTCTGCCATGTTGTTCTGATGCAATATTTATTAAAACAAGACAAAGACAGAGAAGCTTTTACAAGTCCCATTTGAATACTTTCACAAACTGTTGCCTTAAAACAGAAAACGTCCTCTGAACTGAGATTCAGTTGCTGATAATATGAAAGCCACACTGCTGTTTCACTGGTTGCTTCTGTAATGGATCCAATGACTCTTTTCTACATTACATGGAATAGGAGCCATAATGTTCCTACCTAATCCTTCTCAGCTGAAGGCATATAACTTCCATGTAAGCTGCAGCAACTGGGAGCTGAGAGGCAGTAACATCAGAAAGCCTTTCAAATTCAACTGAAGCAGCACCTTACTGAAACCAGTCTTTCAACTAGGAGTGAAAGGTCTTCATTTTAACAGAAACCTAAGGGTCTTATCTCTATGAGCATTTGAGGACTCACAGCATCAAATGAAATTGGTGGGAGATGTGCTTTGGACATAAAAGATGTCATTGAATGCCAAGTGCATTCAAACACTCTAAGCAAGTCAAATGCCTCTTTAGCCTCTGTTTTTAAAATCTAATCCTCAATTCTGGTAATTTAAAATGGAGTTAGTACCATCGTTTAATCCCACAGCCTTATTTCCCAAACTGCTCGAATGCTATAGTGGTATGTGCCAAAGAAAACTCTGTAAGCAAATTGTCATATTCAGAGCAAGGAGTAAAGTACAAAGCCGAACCATTAACACTGATGAGAAATGAAACACTGACCAGCTTCTCATAAAGTGAGTACCATCCATCCAGCGTGTTGTATGGTGCAAGGCATCTGCCAAGCAGTAGTAGGTGACCATGTGATTAAAAACTCTTTGCTAATGCATTCTCATAAAGGGAGTAACCTGAAGTTGTACAGGCCATTGGAAGCTGCTCAAAAAAGCAGAAGTAGCCTTGAGAGTTAAGTAATCAATAAGGTGGAGTTGAGCATGCTATTTATGATATTCTGCAGTTTATCACATGGCTGTCATCACTGCACATACAGAATTATCTGTAATTGCAGAAAACTCTTCCATAAGATTCTTTCCTTATAAGAATGACTACAGTTTGCCTTATTTATTATTTTTTTCCTAATTGTGACTCTTCATGGAGAGTTTTTAATATGTGCTTCTTCTCAGTATCACTCAAAACCATTTTTTCTAAATTAAATTCACCATTACGTTTAGAAAAGAAGTAGTACAAATTTACCCATTATTCTAAGGGTGAATACTAGAACCTGCTCCATCTCTGCTGTAGGCTGTCTTGTAATAAACTGTTTTAATTACAAGTAGCCTTGCTGTCCATGATAAAATTGCATAATTGTGCTGCATTGCGAGCTGTGAGTGATACCTCTGTCTCTTTCTTTCCCTGAATTTTTCCTTCCCTGAACCGCACTTTTTGACAAACATCCTATAATTGCATTTAGTCACTTGGATGTGCTAGGCAGCTGGTGCTAATGATTAGAAATACTGAAGCAGTTTATCCAGCGAGTGGGTTTGTTCATGTGATTCTGGAGTTCAGTTTGTGGAGTGACAATGGCATGTGAGGGACACGAGGGGAAAGAAAATTTCACATCAAATAAAAGCATAAAAAGGAGCAGATGTGTAAAAGTGGAGGTTCTTGCTTACCTCCTGTGTCAAGTCAGAGTTAAGGAGACAGTCCTGAGTGGTCTCTTACTGGCTGGAGTGCAGTGGAAAATATTAATAAATTTATGAAGTGCCTAAACTTGCCTCCTAGCCTAAGCTCAAAATCTTGTTTAGCTCCATTGAACAATAAGGACCTTCTACTTCTATTAAACAACAGAAAGCATTTTGGTACTCATACTGTTAGATTCTTATAACCAGATGTGTCCAGATTACCCAATTTATTGAGTAATCTAAAGTTTTTTGTTTTTCAAGGACACAACAATCCAAATACAATATAAACCAGCAAAGTTATTCTGCATTTTGTCTGGAGGTTCTGAATCCTCTCTTCCTTTTATGCAGCTCTAATTTCTTTTGTGGGAATGTCAGAACTTAATAAAAAGGCTAGGAGCAGTACAACTTTGTTTGTAAGTTAGGGAGACAAGCAAAGCAGGGGCTGATAAGCCAGGATGATAATGGCCTCTCCCTTTCAATGAAAAAGCCTTGAGTAATTTTGTCCTGCAAGTGAGGTACAAGTTTGTTATAATTCCCAGTCAGGATCACCTGAGTATTTTCTGCCACTGAGTCTAGTGATAACAGGTAAAAATAAACAAGGCAACAAGAAACAGCAGACATTATATAGGCATCATCAGTAAGTCAAAGCTTCCTCTAGTGCTTCCCCCCCTGCCCCTCTCCCCGCCTCCCCCCACCCCCCCCCACCCCCCCACCCCCCCACCCCAATAACTGTCTTTTCTCATGATACAGAAAGCTATTTCTGGTCATATGAAGAATGTTTGAGAAGCCAAGTCAAAGAAAAGCAGAGCCAAGGTTTTGTCAACAACTGAAAACAGTGAAGAGAAAGAAAAAAGGGTCTTATAAGGAACATTAAAAAAAAAAAAAAAAAGTATGTTTTATTTTCAGTTAGCCCCTCTTCTGAGAAACTATTTCTTTGCATAAGACCTGATGGCATAGGCAGCTTAGGTATCTGACATGCTCTCTGATGGTCTAGTATTGCCCATAGTACAATTGTTCATTGATAAGGTTGCATTTTAATTATGTTTTAAGAGCTCATTATGATCATAGAATATCTCAAGCTGGAAGGGACCTGTAAGGATCATTGAGTCCAACTGCCTGCTCCTCGCAGGACTACCTAAAACCAAACCATATGACTAAAAGCGTCATCCAGATGCTCCTTGAACTCTGTAGTACACATTTACCTTGGGACTAAGAAGAATGCATGCAAAACACTACAAGTGACCAGTTTACAAGTTACGCTGAAACTTCTTGATTTCTTTCCAGGGATTTTTTGTATCTTAATGATATTAAGATTAGTAAAGGTAAAAAAAAAGCGAACACCAAAAAACAACCAAACCCAAACTCCAGTTATTTTTCTGTTATAGTTAAATCTCTGAACAATTTAGACAAGAAGACCTAGTTTCAGTTAACCTGAATTGTTCAACATCATAACAGGATCCAGCATTTCTTATCGGGGGTTGTATACTTTCATAGCCAAGCCTAGTTTGACTATGGTTTTTCACCCCTTCTATCAGACTCTATATGTGATGGAAGCAGTGCTGTTTAACAGTGGGAATCACATAATGCAATGGATGTAACAGTATTTGGATTTTCTGTTAAAGATATTAAAAAACTGGCCTTTAGCAATGAGTCTTTACCACAACCTCGGGATACTCTAGTAGCTCTCATTTCTCAGACTTCACAGCTCTGGAGGTTGCTGTCAACAGCAGATCACAAAATTCAGCTCATCCCCACTCCTTTTGAGTTGATGAACTCTTCTCAGTCAGCCCCAGGTTAGACTTCTGTGTTGCAGTACTGAGGGACTCCACTCACCCATATGCACCACAGCTTTGGCTCCCCTAGTACTGTGAGACAGAAAGCAATTATGATCACTGAGGTTCTGTAGGACTTTCTTGGAAATTGCATACTGTATTTAGGCAGTCAATGGTGTTCTGCAATGCATGGGGCCGTTTTCGATCCAGAACTTACATGAAACCACCTTTCACCCTTTATTTTGTCATAGTTCAGTAAATTTTTAATTTTTTTGGACACCTTCAGAGACTTGTCAGTAAAATCCAAGTGTAGCAAGCTCCCCGCCCCCCCCCCCCCTTTTTTTTTTTTTTTTGTTTTTTTCCTACTGGAGCAGCAGTCAGGGAGGCTGTTCTGTCCTAGAGCATCTCTGAAGCTTCCTGTCCACTGGTATCAATTCTCCTTTCTTCTGGGGCTTGCTTTTCTTGGCAAGACTGGTGAGCTACATCAAGTAACCTTTAGATCACCATTCAGGACACATCGTTTGTTGTTTCCATCTTTATTCTTTGGGGTTTGGAAACAGCATACATAATTCATGTAGCAGGTGCAATTTCTTGTTGTCGTTGTGCTACAATATGGTGCGTAGTGGTAATCAGTAAATTAAAAAAAACCCCAACATTGGAAATGAAGAGGCCATGGTGGGAAGTCAAAATATATGGATATTCTTAGTAGGTAAGCTGGAAGTTAAATACTGAAGTTGTATGCTACTACTGCCATTCACAGTGATCTATCTGCTTTATTTTTCCTGTGTATCATGCTTTGAGGGCTACCTCCCTCAATTAGGAGCTTAATTGGAACTGGAAGGATCATATAAAGGAGTTGCAAGCTTAAGTTAGCCACAAATGTAGAGACACATGCTTAAAAGTAAAAACAAGAAAGTAAAAAATATGGATCACAGCTTAAGATGCTTTTCAGTTGTTTGAGGAGGCAAACTAGTTTTACAGTATTAATTAACATTTTAGGGCATGCTATATCTAAATAGCAGGAGACTGTGTGTATGTGTGTGTGGGAGGTGTCATTTCACCACAGAAAGATAGAAATAAATAAAAAAGTGGTCATTTTCTCAAAAGTAAAATTTTACTGATGTGGTACAATAAAAAGCTGAGAAGCAAGTTTTTACTATCAAATGAAGAATTTGGGTATTTTGGCAAAGGGCATTAGAAAAGCGTAGCACTGAAACAGTTGAAGAAGAACATGAAGTATACATGCATCTTGCCTTCTCCTTCTGTCGTTAATTGCCTCTCCACATCTCTGGCAATCAAGCTGTCCCTCCTCCATTTCACAGGCAATGAAGATGCCAAGAAAAGTTGTCTGGCCCTTTTCCCCTAACTCAACAGATACAAACAATGAAGCCCACAATGGGGCTTCTCCTTCGGCACAGCAAGTTTAGGATTCTCAGTGAAACCTCTCTCATGCGGATCTTTATTGCCTTGTTCATTGCTGGTATCTTTTGCCTGTTGCTCCCTTGCATCCCAACTGCACGGCCGTGGATGCCAACCTCAGCCCCTCTGTGCCAAGATTCCTCCTTCTAGTCACTCCTCTGACACGTGTCACCTACATAATAGCGGGGTTCACACAACTGCTCCCCTTGTCCTGGTGTCTTGCTTCATAGGTCTTTTCTAGATGCAACATCTATTTTATGGAAAGGTTGTGGATAGATGAATAAGTATATCTGTGATGGAAAAATACCATGAAATCTTTAAAATACTTGATTGCCATTTAATGTACAGTTACCATCTTGCCACATTTGTTTGCATGCATCTTTTGTGTGTGTGTGTATGTGTGTGAGTGTGCTTTTGAGCCCTAATCTTGCATTTCATTACGCCAGGATAGTGATTTACAACATCAAAAATACTGTCGGTGTTCCTAATGGAGGGGGTTGGTATTTAAGCATCTGATCATTATAATGATCCCACTTAGGCAAATAAAAGGAATTTTGCGTGAACTGAGGAAAAGCTGTGACTAAGAAAACATCAGTTACAATGAGCAATTGAAAGCAGCGGATTGTAAACACCAGGAAGGAAATCTGTCTTGCTGGAAAGAGAGAAAAAAAAAAAAAAAAAGCTGATTTTCCAAGGAGGCTTAGATAAATAATAGAACTAAATGGTGGACAGAATAAATATTAAATAAAATGCCTGAAAAGAAATCCTGATATCAGCAGCAATTACATGTTTTAATATGTTATTTGTAAGATAATGAAGGTGATTAGGACAGGTGTCCAATTATATATTCTGTTTATAATTAAGCCTTTAGTTGATGGCATTTTTAAACCAGACAATAACAGAAACTGAAGAACACAGCAGCAATTTTTTTTGTAGAAGTCTATTTTTTGTGAATCTCTGTGGCCAACTGTGTATTGATGCCTACAGTCTCGTTAAATCATCTATCAGTCATTATGATACAACACTGGATGTACTTCACCCTTACATTCTGACTACTGCAGGCAAAAATATTGATATGATTTATTTTCTAAGGTTATGTGTTATAGGAGTTAACTGACAATTCAGTAACTCAGCAACCTCCTTGATTATAGCTTCTTTATATTGTCGTGCTCTCATGAAGCAAAATGAAAGGAGGAAAACCCAGCTGAGATGCACAGTTCCAGATAGCTTTTCTGCATTTTCCAGGGAATATCCCAGTGAAGTGTGTTATGAAGTTAAACGATAGAAAGTCATCTCACACACTTGGCTTTGCCATTGTTCACAGCAGATTTGGGTATAAAGTGGATTTTCCAGCTTCTTGCAATCCTGGGGGGGGGTGGGGGTGGGGGTGGGAAGAGAAGAAATGAAGACTTCTAATTTAACTCAAAATGTATTCATACAGCTATCTATTATATAGCTCTGTCTTGGATGGATTATGAAAAAATAGAAGCTTCACGTCAGATTGCATGTTTTCAGTTCCAAAATCTGAACACATTTTAATTCTGAAAAGTACAAGCAATGTTTTTGAGTAAAGATTTTTTAAAGACAAAGCAGTTAGTTTTAAAGATAAAAAAACCTGTTATAATTATTTTTAACATTTCTGATGTGCTGGACTTTTTAGGACTAATGAAAGTCCTTGTAAGTTTTCACAAATGGTGAATTTCTCTTTAAAAGACAAATAATAGAAGAGGTGGCTATTAGAAAGCAGGTCCAGAGATACATCCCAACAGCATGACTCATGCTCCTAAACTCATCCTGTGCCTGATACATCAACATTTGCTACCCAACATAAGCCTGTAGCTTGGTTTCTGTTGAAAGAGGAAATAAGATTTTTAAAGCGGGAGATAGGAGACCAGACTTTTGCAACATGTATGGCCAGACCTCCAGCTGACAGCGTTAGCAAAGATTTACTGAGAGCTGAGGAGGACTGCTGCCTGCCTGTTAGCATCGCTAAGCACAGTGTGTTTCTTGTCTCAGGGACAGCATTGCACAGTCACATGTTGGAAGCACCAGCCGTGAATAGTAATCCCGGTTCTGTGCTTACTGTGCTCAGGGATCCACAGAACCAGGCTTCATTCTGGATGGAAAAGATAACGTAGGGAGGCAGCTGTGCTGTGGTGCCAAATGGTTGCTTGATGCCTGAGATTATATGATTAAGACAGAAAAGTAGGGGGAGTTACTAACTTGTGCTTGTGCATGTGTTTTTGGGTACTTGTTCAAGCACATATATATAGAAAAGCATTTAAATGCGCTTCTGTGCCAAAAGTTTTGAAAATCAAAAAGTAAATAAAGATGCATTCCTTTATCTAAAACATGAGGTTTTGGAGCTCTGAACATCTCTTTAGGAGGCTGCAGCCTTCAGACATATTCATAAGCACTCCACTGAGTTGCTACTTATATTGCTAACTGCCTTTGGTGAAGAATATGTTTCAGTAAATCATAAAAAGAATAAAATAAATGAGTATAGATTCATGCCAGTTTTTGGTTTTTTCTAAGCTGTTTCACATGTTCCTCCAGCCTTAAATGAAGGTTACCTAATACATATGCCATGATTACACACGCAAGGTTTTAAAGTGTCATTTTCATGACATTTTTCATGAATTTCATGAAATTAGTTTTCATGAAACAATTGAAAGCTAGCAGAGTTTTCTCAATAACTCTCTCTGGAGACAATCAACTGCTTCACTAGAGCTCAGTCTTTGCTGTGAGTTCATTTTCCTCCCATCTTTTGCCTCACAGAATGAAAGTAAAAAAGGAAAAATATAGGAAACTGTAATGTGAAAAAGTTACAAAGTGAAGAGCACTTAGCATATAATACATCATATTATATGAAAAGGTATTGGCTTTTTGTTAAAAATGTCACTGATTTCTAATTATCCAAAACAAACCATTTTAAGAAAAAGCTATTTTGACTATTTAACTTGTATGAAGGTTAAACTTGAATCTTACTGCTTTTAACTTTGTTAACTGGAAGTTATCAACTTCCCTATTTTAAATATTAATGTATATACATAAGTATATAGACAAAGAAAACATTTGTTCCAAATATTTGGGTTAAATTTGCAATATACGCCACATAATAAAATAGTAGGAGGTCTGTGAAAGGATCTAAACAACTGTTCTTGAGAAAGAAAATTGCATCTTAACGATCTGTTAGTCTTCATAACAGAAGAAAAAGAAAGATGGATGGCTTTGCTTGATTCAGGCTATGATCCTCTACAGCCGAGCAACTGGTGGCTTCACATTCACTGGGAGCCCATGAAGAGCCCAGAGAGAGCATTCAAGCTTTTCTGTGTGGTTTGTGCACACCTTCTCTCATGTTTCTTCCTTGGAGCCTGTTTTTTGAAGTGGAATGTTGAAATCTTGGCAATCTTTCAAAAAATGTCTCTTGTTTACTAGCCAGCCCTTACAGGATTTTTGCACTAACAGTAGTAAGATGGGAAAATGGACATCAAAATGCAGGCTTATTGGCAATGTGCATTTGTAGCTAAAAATATTAATTAGGAGTGATTAGGAACAGTAAAGATAAATGTTGACATGTTGTTAAGTCTCTCATAAATACATCTTCATCTGGAGTAACCTGTATAGAATAGCTCACTTTATCCTACAGAGGATTCTGTGAGGTTAGAGGGTATTTCAGAAAAGAATGACAACAATGAATAAAGGCATAGGAAAGCTCTTATATGAAGTGAAAAACCTGATTACCTTAGAAATAAGATGACTCACAGGTGAAATAAAAGCACATAAAGCAGTGAACGGTCACAAACAGGTAGATGAAGAGCCTCTGTATTGCTATGCTGCTGGAATTTATAAATGTGGATGTTTAACATTAGAAAATAAATGCTCTTTGCCATGACATCAAAGTTCTAGGGGGTATTGTTACCAAATTCATACACTTGAATCTTGGTCATTTGTATGGATAAAGAAAAATTTCTCATGTTTAGTGCTAGGAAAGAGCTTGGGAAGACTTATTTATTTCTTTTAGTTCACTTAAAGATCTGAGGTAGGATTCTGGTAGGATCAGATCCACTAGGATGATTTCTATGGGGGTGTATATGTGCATATCTCACAAGTGCCCCTTCCTTTACAAGAAACATAAATGCAGTAAAATGAAAACAATACACCCCAACTCTAGCACAGTAGACTCCAGGAGACATCTTATTTTTGTAGGTGTTTACCTAGAGGGAGAAGAAATTTCTCAGTTGAGGTTGTTCCTGAAACTAGGATATAGCATGCTATAGGGACTGAAGTTATTTGCTGGTTATAGAAGAGGCTGGGAAAGAAGACCAGTATAACTTACTTCACTTATGAAGTTGACCTTATGAAGGTCGGTAGACCTTGGGACTGTGATTGATTGCATCTACGTAACACACAGAGCATGGTTTGAATCTTCACAGACCTTCTACGGCACCTCTGTGGCAGAGATGTACCTTTTTTTTCTCTTTCCTAAGGTCAAATGGATCACCTGAAAAGACTAAAATCACAAGAGGGCAAAGCCACAGCTAACCAGAGAGGCGATTTTACAGCTTCATGCTGTGTCCGCACACAGTCTGCTCTGGCATGTGGCATGACAGTACGCTGAGTCCGTGGGGCACAAGAACAGCTGAGAGACAGTTTGGAGCTTTTCACCACTCAAGTTCAGTACAGGGTAGGTTCACATTGTCTGTAGCAGGCAGAGGCTCTGACGTGGGTCCTGTAGGGGGAACCTGTAGGTGTGTTTTTTTCCTGGAGGGAAGCAGTTACTTCACTCTGGGATAAAGCCATCCTTTCTTGCAGCCCAGAAGAGAAGGCTGTCCTGGTTTTAATGGTAGAAATGGAGTATGCTTCCTGCTATTTTATAGACCCTTTGGACAGAACAATAGAGAGGAAAAAATGGAGATGAAAGTTCATAGCAGGCCCTTTGCAAAAATGAACAGATAAAGGGAAAACTATCTATCAGATGGCAGCTGGTATCAATAACAACAAACACTTTCAGGAAGGCCTCAGATGCATAAGGAAAATGATCCCCTTTGCCTTCTCAATGAAAATTTTAGTCTGTATTATATCCCATGAATATTATGAAGCTCTTAGAATATGAGTAAGGGGAAGGTGAGACACAAGTAACTGTATGTTTCTTTTTCTGAGGAACTACATGGAAAAGGCTAGGATTTCCCACAAGCTGCACCAACAGAAAAGATATTTTTCTTTCTTTGATGGATTAATTGTATGGACTGTATTTATACTGTATGCATGACATTCCAGCACATTGTTCTTTTTTGTTCTCAAATTGGTTTGTTTTCTCAACAAAGCTTGGATTGTTAACAGTGACTTGTCATTCATCTCGAAGTCCTTTCCAACTTCATGACTGATCTTGCCTGCCTTTGATTAAATTATATTTTAAAACATATTTTCACTTGGACTTTTGTAATTTTTCCAGCTGCCATTTCTCATCTCACCAGCTTGCTGAGGCTATTTCAAATGTTTTCACTGGAAAATAATTCTCTCAAGATATATCACATAACTAAAAAGGAAAACAAAGGAGAATCTAATTTACCTGAGGTAATAATCCTAGAAGAACATCAACTACTGAGTATCAAATAATAGTTTAGTAGTCCTCCAGAACAACAAATGAATGTACTCCTCTGTTCCTGGGACTCCTATGTGCAGGACATCACTGGGAGAGCTGGAACTTGAATTTTCTGATTCCATCAGAAACTGGGGATGTTTGAAAAATGGATAGTTCCTCTGTTGCAAAAATAGTATCACCTGCTATTCCAGGCACAATAAAAAACAGTTGAGTACTGACCTGAAAAAATTAGGAGTTGAACCTCCAAAGCAAGCTGCTATAAGCAAACATTTTTACCTCACAGCCCACCTCCATGGACATAGCATTTTACTGTTTGAATCATGCAATTGTTTTGGCCTGTAATCCATTGCTTTTCTTTCTTTTATTTTTCCTTCCAGCTCTCAAAAAGGCCAGCAGTAACATCTGTTAGAGTTAAGATACACTGCAATGACTTTTCTGATACTGGAGCCCTGTAGCATATTGGCTATGCAGAAGCAAGGAGATAGGCTTTTCTGTCTACATGATCTATAACACTATGTTGTTAATTCAAGAAGAGTGAACTATTTTTAGAGGTTACCAAATGACTCAGAATAAAGAAGCAATTGTATAACAGATGCAAAACCGAACATTCAGATTATCTGACTGTTAAAAAACGGGAAGAAATCAACCTAATTTCAGTTCAGCTGGAGGGAGTAGGCTTCTTTAACAGCACCGCAAGTTAATTTAAAGTGTGTTCCTGAATATAGAACCTTTGCTATCATGAGCTACAGATGCTTTAAAAAACAAACAACCCCTTGCCTCCCCTTTTGATGAAAAATATGAATTTTAGTGCGAGAGTTTTATGCAAGTGTTTGATGTTGCTGCATTGCACCTAGAGTTTTAAATCCCATTACAAACTGCTTATCTTATTAAATGAGGAGTTTAATAGTATATTTGGATAGTCGGCAGCCAAAACAAGATCAGCAATGTTTTCACAGAGTAGGAAAAATGATAAAAATTATGATGACTGAGTACATACTAAGTGTCAACTCTGTCAGGATCATGGGCTTGAGATTTAAGTTTTAATATAATATTTCTCAAACCTTATTGATTGTCACTATTTAAAATTTACAGGTTCTCCTCATAATGCTTCAGAAACATTGAAAATGTTGCTACAAACTCAATACCTGGAAAGTTTTGCATTTGAGTGAAAAAAATTAAAATGACTGCAGTGTTTATTCTTAAAAACTGAGACAACCTAATAGCCTTAATATTTCAGCAGTTTTCCAGGCAGTTTAATAGATGCACTGCATGAGGTTAAGATAGAAGTTTTTCATTACAAAACAGGAAATAAGCAATTTTTAAAACTTGGCCAATGTTGTGTAACACTCCTGTAAAGATGAGTAGTAAAAATTAGGCTCAGGTGACATCAGTGGCATGAATTCAGCAGGGCTTGGATTTCACTCCAGCTGCCAAAATTCTGCTTTCTTCTACCAGATGCTGGCTTTAGGGGAAATACCGGTAGTGATGTGACTCTTATTGTATCGTAAGATAGGGTAACCTGATGTGAGCGTGCCAAGGTGGAACCACGCGATGGAGTCTGCAGTGGTTACCTTAGCATGTTCAGCTTTGGGGAAAAAGAAACACACAGAGAATGAACTAGAAACACGGGCAGGCTGAAGGAGGGCAAACCCAGTTTTGGCTGAGATGAGGGCTGACAGCAAATCCGTGCTGGTTAAGCAGAGAGGTGGAAATTTTCCTGCTGTGTTGGATTTTTCAGGTTAATATGGTGGAGCTCCTTACTGCTTCTGGGCTAGAGGGCAGGTGTCAGAGAAGCTACAGCTTGCAGGGTTGTGGGGAAGGAACAGAGCTTTGGCAGTTCTCAGATAGAGCTGATCTCAGTGTATATTTCTCATATTTGTGATACCTAAGTACAGAGAAACTCTGCTAGTGAAAGGGAAACAAATTCAGTTCCACTGCATTTTTTTCTACTTGGCTTTCCAGCCCTAATGAATGAAAATTCATCTGGAGAAACGCTAATTGGGTTTGACACCACAAACACAGCAGTAATGGAAGCAGGTTTCTCGGCTAGGCAATCTGATGATCTAACAAGCTGTCTCAATGAGATTAGCTAGTTTAAGGTCTTGTGACATCATTCATTAGTTTTCTAACACCAATCTTTACAGTACACTTCCCAATTTGATGTTGTATCTCCTTCTCTAGCTATAGGCTCTGTTCTTTTATACCCAAGATAATGCTTCTTGTTAATTCACTGAAAATCAGCAGCAAAAAAACCAAACCCACTCCCTACCACTTCAGCCTTCTCACAATATCTCCTAGGATGCTCGTTTCACATCCATGTCATTTTACTGTCAGTGTCAAGGTGACCAGATGAGTTGATCAAGAAGGCGTCAGCAAGTATTTATAAATGGATATCTGGGAAATGTGTCAATGCTGAAATTAGTTTTGTGCAAGAGAACTGGTCGAATGTAAATGTATTTTCAGGAATGGTCAAACTGCAGGAGTGTAACAGTTGATTGCCCAGAGGAAGTATCAAAATCCTGTGATTGGCAAGTTCTTTGTTCATGCCAGCGCAGGAATTTGAAAAAGGCAAAAGGGTGAGAATGTCTGCAGTACCATACATGAGCGTGTCAAGAAAAGATTATCAGGACTAATGCATGTGCCTGTAAATAATACTGGACATGTTTAGGCGGCATTAGGATTGAAGCAAAGCATCCTCTGTATATTGTCACATTTTAAAACCATCTACAGTTATTCTTGTGATTATTCTTACTGCTTTTTGTGATAATTCCATATCAGTGTGAAAAGTTCCTATTATTGTAAGTCAGTCTGTTGCTTTCAAGTCAACCCAAAATAAAACTAAGTTGCTATCATAGAATAAGTGCATTTCACTGAAAAGGCAAATATTAGCTTCAGTTGCAGAGACACAGGAGTTGTAGAGGGAAAATGTGCTGTGCTATTCCTTTGCTCATCACAAAATTATAATGGGGAGGAAAAAGTTTTTGGCATGCATAAACAAAACCCAATGCATCTAACTATTTGTCTTGGTAGTTTCACACATTTCTTCTTTTATAGTGAATCATAATATGAATGCAAATATCAACTGCCGTCTTTCAAGAATTAGAAAGTTTCAACCACTATTTTTTGTCATTCACTGTGCAAATGAACACTTTGAGTATCATAGGAAAAGCTGTTCACAAATGAAGCGTTTCTCAATACTTTGTCCTATACTGTTTTATTTAGGCTATACCTATAAATAGAAATCAGCTGCTGAGAAAAGAGTTCACTGTGCTAAATCATGCTGTTCTATTTTGCTACCCAGCTAATCCTGGTAAGGCTAAAAAATAGTTAATAGGCAGTCTGTAACATCTTACAAGATGACATTTGGAAATCCTGCAGTCATATTAGTCATTAGCCATGGCAATATTCTGCCATAAGGCAATGAGTCAGACAATTGATTAGAGAACCTCATCACGATATACCCTCCGGCATGAATAGGGAGAGAGGGAAAGGAAAAGGAGAAAGCAGAATTCATGGGACACAGGACAGGAACATGGAGGAATAGAATGCAAAGAAAGTCTGAAAAAGCTAATTATTTAGAGGTAAAGGGTAATGGAGAAGAGAAAGACAGCATAAATCATTAATCTTGAGGACTCACAAGATGTGCTACCCTCATGCTTTGTGAGTGAAGTCCAATATCACCAGAAAATGTAATTTTTCTTGCACTCATAGCATGGCATCTTGCTCTAGACATGAGGCAGCTGTCAGCCACCTTCCTTACAGGTGTTCGATAAAAGTCATGGAGAAGACTGGCATCAAAACACTGTCTGTTTTTAATTCTCTCTATTTTCTCAAATGGCTGTGTGGATATGTATGGCTTTACCAGCTATGATGTTTGCTGAGGAGCATCAGCAAAACAACCAAGAGTACACAGAAGCTGACAAAAGGCCTACAGGGGATACTGGAGAAATGCTCACCCTTGGAAAAAAATGCTGGGCACTGCAATTAAAAGGAGAGCGCTCTGCTATTTAGGGGTTTGTGATGCTTTTAGTGGTGGCCGTGCTATGACTCCCCTGCTGCTGTTTTGGAAATAAGCACACCATTTTTGGCTGTGATGCCCAGGCATGCAAGGCTGGGTGCCTGCCCCATCCCTGCCATCAATCTTAAAAGCTGCCAGCTCCTTGCAGGAGAAAGGCAGGACACTGAAAAGACAAGTAGGATTTTTTTTGTAGAAAATTGTAGAAATAGTAAGAATGGCAGACACAAGAAGAAATCACTTGTACAGCTATGATTTCACTGCAGCACCTATCTTTAACAAAATTCTTCTCCCTAATGCGTGCTTTTCTCCATAGCAGGGTATGATGACTTAAGGACCTTATTTGCGGTATTTTCAAATGTCTGGGTCTGTCTTGATCTGTCCTGAATCAAATTCATCTAGGTTCTCAAGTAATATACAGTTCCGTCAGATACTGGTGAGCATTGTCATTTTACTCCTGCAGATTTAGTACCATTTGTCCGATATACTTGTATTATAAACAGTCAGAGGTGCTTGTGCCTTTAATACAGGGGAGCTACTGGTAAGATGTTCTCCACGAAGACACTATCTTTAATGGCGTTCACTGGCTTTCTTGGTTTTCAAGATTCATCTCTTCTCTGAGGCATTTCAGGAAAGAGGTTCCCAGTTTTGTTTACCTTCATAGGAAAGTAATTACAGCTATAATATAGGAAAAAGCTATCTGTTGGGTGTTTTTTTGACTTGTTTTCTAAGTATTCTGATTTGTATGAAAATACTCTGCCTGTGATAAACGCCTACTATAACTACTTTATAAATCAAAATGAATAATTTATTGTTTGTGCTTTTAAAAACTGTGTTAATCAATACCAAACATTTCAAAAGAATACATACAGATGATATTATTGGCAAACAAGATTGCTGCTGAGATCAATGTAAAATTCCCATCGTCTTCAATGAGACTATTTTCAGACTGGGATGTAGAAAGTTACATTTTTGCAGACTGTCATTACGTAAACTCATAATGATGGATAGTCCTTTCCCCGGAATTTCAATAGCCATAAGAAAGAGCAGAAGAAACAGGTGTGAAGAATAAAGGCAGGCACTGGGAGGTGGGTTGAATTGCTCAAAATTATCTATTAAATAAAAGGTGGAATCAGGAGTGGAACCCTGATATTTGAAGTCAAGACCTGACTCCTGCTTAAAGATGTTGCTTCACATGCAGCTTTTTCAGGTGATGCATGGCTCATCTTGGGCTGTGGAGATCTCATATAGTGTGTAACAACCAAATCAATTGTAAGAACAAGCTTCAGCAGATTACTCCCCACTGCCACTAATTACTTTTCATAGTGGCGTCTTGTCTTTCTCTCTGCCCTATCGTCAGGCTTATGAAGCACTTCCCCTCTCCGTCATTTACTTCTGCGAGCCATGAAGCTCTCCTGACATTGACAGAAGAGGCAAGCTAGGGAGAAGGCTTCATGCCTCACATGCTCATATAAACAGTAGATCACAGGGCCATGTAATAGAGTTACAGCTTTGAAACAAGGCTCCTGTTTGCCATGCCTATCTCACTTTCAAATTGTTTAATAAATCCTTCCTTCTTCATAAGGAATCTTGAAGGGCCTGTGGCTAACTCCTCTTTGGGGTAATGTGGTGATATAAACACATTTAATTATCTTGAATAGCTAGAATTTTATGACATAAATGTTACTGTAAACAGAAATATTGTTGAAAGCTTCGCAGCATAAGGATAATGCCATATGTCATTAAAATACATTTATCTTTTAATTGTCATATTAATCAGTTGATCCTGTGGGCTGTAAACTTATCACAAGTTTGGTTTGCATTAGAAATGGGCCATGAAACTGTAACTGCAAACCCTCACGCCACTTACTAAACTGTGACTAATTTTACCTATTCTGACATTATCAACCTTCTGCAGTTGCTTTAATATCTTTGTACAAAGATTAGCGTAAGTGTTTGGTTATGTTTGTGTCTTACTTTGTGATGTCTCATTTCTTTTGTGTAAGTGCTGTTGCCAATAGTCAAGTACATGAAGAAGTCCAAGCACTACATCGTTTTCTTCAGAGTGCAATTATTCCTGGATAACATTGGGAAATGATGAATGTGTCTAAACATAGAAATTATTTTACATGGAACCAATCATCAAGATTAACGGCTACTGTGGTTCATTATTCACTGTACTTTAAGGAAAACTATCTGCAACATAAGCCATCAACAAATAAAACAGAGGTTAGGGTCATGGTCCAATCTTTCAAGAGTGTATAGGACTTCTCTTATGCTGTTCAAAGAACTTTTTGTGTGCATGCACTCAATTGGGTCTCAACAGGACTGTTCTGAAATTTCTTGATGGGCATGTAAATTTGACTGAGGAGCATAATCTGGCCCCTTATGAAAGCCTGACACTCTGCCCAAAATGTCAGGAGGCTTTGAATGTAAAATTACATATCCTATAGATATCTTAGTCCAGTGCTCTTGACCCTAAAGTCACTGACAAGAGATGAACAACAGCAGTAGCCACAGATAGCAGATGAATCTTGATAAAAATGAATTTCAGGAGCACTCTATCCATTTACACAGAGCAGTTATACAGTATCTAAGGGCAAATGATGAGTCCCTGAATATATGTTGAGCAAAGCTGGAATAGCACAAAAGTTGCCGGGGTTTTTTTGAATGCTGAGCAAAGGAACTTTATTAGAATCAGAAAGTAATGTCATTCTGAGACCTACTGTCTGCATCTGTCTCTTTTTCTGCCATCTCTGTTATTTGTTGAATTTCTACCAAAAGCCTGCCTGCCCTCTAAAGCCTGGCTTCTAGCTATGGATTTAAAGAAATAATAGAAGTGTTTTATATTTTTTAATTCATAATGTATTCCTAATAACTTCTTGTAAGATACACAGCATGCAAGACAACACTAAAGCGAATGGAAGGACCGATTTTTGATTCCTTTGAGTTTGGGTTTTTTTTAAACAATAGAACGCTTTCTGATGTTAGGGAGTTTCATAATTCAGGTAATTGAAATGCTGACGAGTAGCAGCCATGGAATGAGATCTTAACTGAAAACAGAAGGGTGAACATATAGTTTACTCTGTGGGCCTTGGATCAGGCCCTGAGAAATTTTTGTTTGTTCTGTAGCACCACATAGCTCCCATACTCATCAAGAGGTGTTCAAAAGCAGAGCAAAGCATGGTTATTATCTCTCAGAATTTTCACAAGGCTGAAGCTACACTGCATTGTTGTGTTGTACCAAACTTTTAGGGAATTATTTAGTGTAATATGCTTCCAGGGTTTTCTGTGACACTGGAAACTGATTAGAAATGTAAAGCATATAGTATTAAAATAGAAAAAGAAAAACAGAAAAAGAACAGGCTTTTCTCACACCAAAGCCAATTTCCTTATCTGTCCCAGCAAGAGATCAGCAGTAGGAGTTAATATAAAGGCAACACATAGGTAAATGGCTCTGGCAAATGCATCTTCGTCTTTCTAGGTATCCCGTGCTTGGTTTAAACAAATATGTCATTCATAGCTGTCTATCCATTGATTCAGTCATGACAGGACATGCTTTTGTCCCATTTGGGACTATACCTCTATTTGTATTATGTATATATTTGCACAGATATTGGCTCCTGCTTTACTAACAGGGGAGAGGCATAAAAGGGAACTTCCCTTGGAATGGCAGGAAATAAATTTTTTATATGCACAAGTTCCTGGTAATCTTAAGGTCAAGTTGACTAGCCAGCAAATGGGTTAAGAGTAGCCACGCTTATTTATTAACCCTTTTTTCCCCCCTGTGGCTGTCAGTAAGTTTACATTTGGCTGCAGGAATCCAATGTCGGTTGGCAGCACAGGCGCTGAGACATGTAGAGCTTGTGCAGGTTGCAGCCTGGGTCACTGCTTAAATACTGAGTTCTGAATTTCATTCTTATGCTGTTCAGTGCCCCCACCATGTCTTTCAAAGTCTTCTAGGCTCTGGTTTATTGTATTACCTTTGTCAGTCTGAAGTCAGTATTTTATATTTGTCACAACTGCCCTTCATCAGGTGTGGCCCAACCTTGGGCTTTTTTGTCTTGTCTTTTTTATCAGCGAGTCGTCCAGTATTTTAAATAATTAAAACCACATAAAAAATGGTTGCTGTTGGTGACACAGCATACAAAACTAAGGCGTTTTATGTCAAAGCCATGTATTTTTACTGCTACTTTCTCATTTGCTTGAACTAGATTACAAAATTGTTGTCATGAAAAATTAAAGATTATAATAATAGGCATTATAATCCTGTTTACTACATGCTGCTAATATAGAGAGATTTAGATTTCTCCTGAGGAATGGTTTGATGTATATTTGTTTTCAATTAAATTTGCATATGCTGCTGTAAAGGGAAAGATACTCTATTTATCTCTCTATTTGCTTTCACTGAGGAGGGAATAAAAGTTCCCTACGTCTCCCCCTTTGCTGCATCACTGCAGGAGAGCCCTGCATTGTGCATCATGAAGAGATTGGGAAGCTGGGTAATTAATCATGAGCTTTTATGTAATAGAAAGTTTAAAATTCATTAGCTTTATATCAGAGTGAGTGTTATGAGGGAGAACATGTTGTGAATGAGAGGGAGAGCCTTATAATTAAGGAAGTGTGTAAATAATAATGAAAGTCATTAGTGCCATTCAGTTTGTAAGAATGTCATAATGTAATTGGAGCATTAAAGTGAAATTTGTGATGACAAACATTAACGATACAAAAGAGAGAAAATGTGGTTATCTTTAGTTTGACAGATAATGTCAGCTTTCTTGCAAGGCCCAGATGGTGCACAGGAAAATGTTATGAACAGTTTTATTTTAATATTTTTATGATGTGATATTTGGGAATACAATGTCACAAACACACAAGGTTTGCATTTTTGAACCAATAGTGCCTTGCAGAGTACAAAGTCCAATGCTGAGTGGCTGAAGCAACGGATAGGGAAAGTCTTGTCATTAATGCAAGATGGTTGCAACAAAGGTGAGGTGCAGTGTAGCATGGTATTACAAGGCTGTGAAGTTTTCTGTCTGTGTCTCTCTCTCTGCATATGCACTTTGAATCTTTCTTTCCTTTAAAAAAATATAAGAGAGGGGGAGGGAGAAAAGGAAGAAAATGATTTAACAATTATGCAAGGAAATTATATGATGCTAAAATTGTACCATGTTCTGCTCTTTCAATGAAGGGACTTTCTACAGTATTGCACATTGCAAAGGCTATAATTTTAGGACGTGAAAAAATGTAGATTCCAAACAAAGGAAAATTTAAATACATTTAGTGGATAAGGCAAGGCGAAACAAAAAGAAGGCAGCTGGAGAAAATCTGGGGGAACTATATTATTTTAAGGGCAGTGACTGAGAAGTAACTATGCTTAAGACTCCAGGACCTGAGAGATCCAAGGCCTCAAAGCACTGGAAGCTTAAGCACTAGTCTCTGCATTCTGTCCATGAAGTACAGAGTTGAGGGATTTCATACTTCCCCCATCACTTCATCTTGAATGGACCTAATTTTCACATAAACAGTCATTCATTTTTGACTGTCTCTTTCCTGCAGCCAACTAGCCAAGACAACAGTTGATTCCAAAGCATTCAAGAGAATCACTGCAAATTGCTAAATTGAAGCTAATCAAATTCATGTTCTGCTAGAGTCTTAGGAAATGAGCAATGGCCCCAAATGTGTGAAAGTGGAGGGGTAAGGGTGTGCTGGAAAGCAGTATGCTCTGCTCACGGGTAAAGGGCGTGTGCTAAGGTGTTAGGGCAGTCAGAGGGGTAAAAAAGCACATTCGGCCAGTGCAACATAGCAAATCCCACCCCTTAGCAAATAATTACACCAGTAGGATTTCAACCCATAGCTCCTTGAAAAACCTCTTAAAGGCTCCCCAGTCGCATGACAAAGGCCACATTTTTGCTGGTTTTATCACCACTGACAGAACTTGAGAGGGTTTTCAAAGGACACAGCAGGAATTATTCTCTGCTTACTGTAGGGCTGCTGCTACTGTTGGGATCTTTGGCATCTTACTGTCCTAAGTCCAAAGCAGAGTCACTCTGACTATGCTAAATTATGGTTACATCTGTGCCTTTTCTGGTCATTTTTACCGAGCATACACAAAACTAATATGATGATACATAAACTGTAAAAAGATGCTGTCAGATACATTGCCTCCAGTAGTTTGTAAAGGGCTGGTTTTGGAACCAGTGTGATTTAGCACAGGTTGGGATTTTTGTTTTGGTTTGATTTGGTTTTTTTTTCAGGTTGCTCCTGTTCTTTAGCACATCACACTGTTTTACACGTAAAGCACAACATGGCCTTAAAGGGGGCAACTATCTCACACAGATTGTGAGGGGAACTGATCTGACAGCAAATTACATTACACTCTTAACTCTGGTGGAGAGCCTCCTTATCTCTTGAGCAGCGTTCATGACCAGTGTTTGTCGTTTGCTGCTTCTCTAACTGAACAGGTTAATAAAGCTGGGGGAAGAAGGAGGTTAAACACAGCTGATCACTGTTTTACAGAATAATAACTAGCTTTTCTTTGCTTTGCTTTTAGTGCAATTCTGACCTTTATATCTATTTCTATATAGATTACAGATTTTGAGAATTAATCTGTAATCTGCCAGGTTCATCCCTGTTTAGGTAAGACATTTTTTTTTTTCAGGCTTTTCTCTTAATTATTCCTGGTGCAACAGTGTTTAAGATGTGACTATCCACAATACTAGTGGCCACATCTTAAAGACATTATATTGTTTTTACACTCTTTAGACCCAGACAATGTCTCTATTAGAATCATACAGTTGTTTAGGTTGGAAAAGACCTTTGAGATCATCAAATATCGCCATTAACCTAGCAGTGCCAAGCCCACCACTAAACCATGTCCCTAAGCACCACATCTACACATATTTCAAATACCTCCAGGGACTGTGATTCCACCACTTCCCTGGGCAGCCTATTCCAACACTTGACAGCCGTTTCAGTGAAGGAATGTTTCCTAATATCCAATCTAAACCTCCTCCTGGCACAACTTGCCTTTCCTCTTGTCCTATCGCTTGTTCCATGGGAGAAGAGACTGGCACCCACGTCGCTACAACCTCCCTTCAGGTAGTTGCAGAGAGCGATAAGGTCTCTCCTGAGCCTCCTTTTCTCCGGGCTAAACAACCCCAGTTCCCTCAGCCACTCCTCCATAAGACTTGTGCTCCAGACCCTTCACCAGCTTCATTGCCCATCTCTGGACACGCTGCAGCACCTCAACGTCCCTCTTGTAGTGACGGGCCCAAAACTGAATGCAGGATTCCAGGTGTGGCCTCACCAGTGCTGAGTACAGAGGGACAATCCCTTCCCGAGTCCTGCTGGCCACACTATTTCAGGCACAAGCCAGGACGCTGTTGGCCTTCTTGGCCGCCTGGGCACACTGCTGGCTCATGTTCAGGTGGCGTTAACCAGCATCCCCAGGCCCTTCCCCACCAGGCAGCTTTCCAGCTGCTTTTCCCCCAGCCTGTAGCACTGCCTGGGGCTGGTGTGACCCAAGTGCAGGACCCAGCACTGAGCCTTGTTGAACCTCGTACAACTGGCCTTGGCCCATCAGTCTGGCCTGTCCAGATCCCTCTGCAGAGCCTCCTGCCCTCTGGCAGATCAACAGTCCCCCCCAACCTGGTGTCATCTGCAAACTTACTGAGGGTGCACTCGATGCCTTCGTCCAGATCGTTGGTAAAGATTTTAAACAGGACTGGCCCCAGTGTTGAGCCCTGGGGAGCACCACTTGTGACTGGCCACCAGCTGAACTTAACTCCATTCACCGCCACTCTCTGGGCCTGGCCATCCAGCCAGGTTTTTATCCAGTGAAGAGTCTGCCCATCCAAGCTATGAGCAGCCAGTTTCTCCAGGAGAATGCTGGTAAACTGAAGCCCCCCATGAGAACAAGCGCTAGCGATCATGAGACTTCTCCCAGATGCTTGTAGAATGTTTCATCTGCCTCTTCATCCTGGCTGGGTGGTCTATAACAGGCTCCCACCAGGATATCTGCCTTGTTGGCCTTCCCCCTGATTCTTACCCATAAACACTCAACTCTACTGTCACCATCATTAAGCTCTAGGCATACAAAACACTGTCTGACATACAGGGCTACCCCACAGCCTCTCCTTCCTTGCCTGTGACTTCTCAAGGGTTCACAGCCATCCATGGCAGCATTCCAGTTGCGTGAATCATCCCACCATGTTTCCATGATGGCAACTTTATCACAGTTTTGCTGCTGCACATGTCTTCCAACTCCTCCAGTTCATTGCCCAAGCTGCCAGCATTGCTTTAGATGCACTTTCCTGTCACCATTTTGTGGGGAGAAGCCCTAATAACCATGTGACAATTCTCAAATGCTTCTGTGGTTTCTAACACAACTTGAGTGGGAATGACCTTAGCAAAGGTAAAGCCCAACCTTCTTCTACAATTAGACTTTCGATTGGAGGTCTTAAAAGAGCAATAATTTCTAAGTCTTTTTGTAGTGATGTACTGATTTGCATCACTTCATGTTTATGGCCCTGAGTTAGCAACCCAGCCTGGCAGGTGCATCCACAAGAGGTCTGAGGTAGAAGTCAAGGGCAGTGCCACTCTCTGGGAGGTCCTCAATTGGCTTCCTCTATATTATGGTTAAAATGCAAGTGCAACATTTAGGCATTGTGGGTGGTAGGAAACCTTGAAGTCCCAAGGTTAATGTATGTTTGTAGTCAGCTCATTGGAGGTCAGGCTTCCTGGCCAGTTGAGCCTCAGACTATACTGCAATGAGGTAGGGTGGGCAGCAGGAAAGAAACATCGAACTTACACAGATGCTGTAGCCAGCATCCTTTTCTAGACATTCTGATGCAAGATGTTAAACAGTATTCTTGAAAAAATAAGGAAAGAAAAATTGAAAAATGGTATCTGGTTGAAAAGTATCAACATACTAGTGTAGTATCAAGTTATTTGATACCGCAGGTATTCAAAAATATACCTACAACATACCTGTAAGGTATGTCTGGGCCTGATGTCAGTGGGAGCCTTCTCTCAAACTGTTATGTTCAAAATATGCATGTCAGAGAATAGTAGATGTTCTAGAAGCAGAAATTAAGAGGGCAACATGTTCAGGGAAATGTCAAAAGGAGAAACTGGTAGTTGGTGAGTACTCTGGGTTACAGGGGTTGACTGGCACAGCAAGTTGTCTTGTCTTCACCTCCAAATCATTTGCCAACTTCATTCTCTAGGTTTTCATGTGGTGTCCAGTCTGTACAGCAGCACTGCTTATTTACCAGCCATTGCATTGGGTTGCATCTATGTGCCCTGACTGAAACACAGAACAGAGATGCGCTGAACATTACCAAGACCCAGGCTCCTCACTACATGACATAAATAGCTGAAGTGAAATACCTCACAGTCTGTATGATTGTTCTCTGTCTACTTACAGCTGGTGTGATGGTCTTCTCTAAATATTCTGGTGTTACTTTTGAGTGTTAAACCAAGCCTACAGCTCCATAAGCATGTTTTACTGCTATTCTTAATATTGCTTTGGCAGGATTTCTAGAAGGTAAATGGGGATTCTTCTTGAGATTGCTTTTTGCTTTTTTCCCCATCTCTGTCTTTTCCTGGATCCACTTGCTCACCCATGAAGTACCCCAGTCCCCAAGCATCCCTTTTGCCAGGACACCTTAAAGGCAGATGTAGGTCTAGTGATGGTTGAACAGTGAGAGGCATACCTGTATCGAAAGCCTGTATTACCCGCATCTTACTGTGGTAACTGAAAATTGTCAGCAAAGCTTGTCTGGTTTTCTCGGTATGCTGGGAGGAAAGCTGTGCTTTTATACTTTGCTTTAGACAAAGAGCTGCAACGAAGACTTTGCTTGGTAAGATCTTGATGGGAAACCGCTTTGTGCTAGTGAATTTGTTTCTGATTCATATGACTCCTATGCTGAGTACTGTAACTACCCTCCTGCAGACGCTATGTTTGTCATATGTCTCCTCAGAGCCACTCATACTTGTAAGCCAAGCAGTTCCTGGGCTCTTAGGTGACCCTGAGCCGTTGGATTATTAAAGCTCATAAATCCTATTGAAAGACTTCAGAATTTCCTCAGCCTGATTTCTTCCCTACAGTACTCTCATATGTGTAGGTACTGCACATTCCCCACAATGAATCACAGGTCTCAAGATAACCAACTCACTATGTTCCCTGCCTGGGACTCTCCTTCCTCCTCTTTTTCTCACCATTTTCTCTCTGGCCCATCCTAACACCACAGCTCACAACATTCATGCTGACTCTCTCTTCTTACTGCTCTTCCTCTTACTCACCACAGCTTGTTTTTTCTCTTTTCCCTAACGTGCACACCACACATATATTATAAAAAATACCATGATGATGTTCCTACATCAGAGATGTTCTTCTGTCCAGAGCAACTGAGCTCTTCTGCCTGAATTTCTCAAACTGTCACAGCTTTTGGAATGTTGTCTACAATATGACTGTCAGGATACCAGGCTGAGCCCCATGTGTGGCCTTTGGCTTGCTTTGGAACTTCCTTTTCTGAGCTGCCAGCCATCCTTCAGCCTGTGAAACAGTCCACTGTCCCTCCAACACTGTGTTCTGAAAGTCCCCCAGTCCTCCTGCCTATAAACATATATTAAGGAAAAGGGTACAACAGGAAAGACCATTTGCACCAATGCTAGATGTCAAAGCTAGAGTTCAAATACCTGCTAATCTTCTTTTGAGAATCACAGCTGAGCAGGAGCTACAGTTTCTGGTCTTAGGGGGGGACCAGACCACTTTTTTTTGTGGGGTGAGGAACTCCACACCGGAATATCTTTTTCAAGATACACAGATACGGCACATCAAACAGTTTGGGATTTCTAAAAGAAACTAAGGGGGGGATTTGAAATGTCAAACACAAAGAAATGATGCTTTGCTTTTAGTGGGAAAAAAAAACCAAACCTTCCTCAGCTCCTCTAGCAACAGATTATATTTTTAAAGTGTCGTTCATTGATCTTCCTCCAAAGAGAGTGTCTTAGATTTAGGTACCTGATCTTAATCCTAATGAAGTCCATTGCAAAATTCTCACTAACTTCAGTGGGAATAGCATAAAGCTTCATTTTTTTTAATGAAATTTGAGCTACCAGTACAAGCTGTATACAAATTGCTTGGTTAATTTTCCTTTTTGTAGCTGGCATAAATATTTCAGCTGTTCCTGAGACATGTTTGAAACTAGAGCAATTTGGCTATATTTACATAGTGTCAAGTGCCATTTTAAATAGAAACGCAGTATTTTTAAGTCCATCTGCAAATTATGCATGATTAATTTGTTTGTAACATGTAGGACATAAAAATGTAAAATGTTTTAGAAAACCCCAACAACTGAGATTGATCACTTTTACAGGAGATTATGATAGAACACATTGAAAGTTAGTGCATTACACTATTGTGCCTCATTCTGCATCATTCCATAACTCCAAAACACAACAGACTTTATATGCTAGCTTTGTTTCACTGAAAAATTACTAAAGGCAGAAGAAAATGCAGTCATGCAAGCTTTTATTGATGTATTAAGTAACACTGCATGCTTTCTATTACAGGAATCTCCTGTGATTGCAGAACTGCGTGAAGCTCTGTATGTTTGTCCGACATCACTTACCTCTGATCTAATGTCAGTTTTTGAGAGTCACTAAGGTGTTCTTGATTTCTAAGTGAAACTGAGGTAACATAGAAAGTGGGCTTCACAGAGAACAAGTAATATAAACTGTTGTCATGTTTCAAAGATACCTCCAGCTGAAGCATTTGGTGTTGCCTGTTGCAATTTTGTGTACATATAGCACACTTATGATTCACTGATGCAGGGTAGTCCTATTGCACCAGAGCATTTTGCAGGACCAGAGTGCTGGAGAGCATGCACTGGGGGTTAATTAAATGCTTTAGTCAAGAAAGTATTTGAAGAAGTAGGTCTTGTGTCTTTTTTTTTTTTTTTTTCCCTCCTGATTACCACTGACATCTGGCTGTGCAACGGGCAGAAAAAGGTGTTGGATATCTGAAAAGTTTGTCTCGTTCTGCCTCTGCTTAAAGATGCAGCTTTTGCTGATTTCTGTGAGGCTTAAATGGACAGTTATCCCTGTGCATGTTTACAGCTCAGCACAGGCAGCAGTAAACCATTGCCATGGTTCCCCACATCTTAGATACTATGATCCATGATTGTGATTTTTCTTTCTACTAAGAGAAGTCCTGAAGAAAGGATGTAAGGTGCATATTCTGTTAGATTCGTATCTGACCAAGAAGGTCTGAGGCGACTTCTCAACAAAGGGAGGTAATTTCATGCAGTGTTTGATGCTGCTCACCATTCTCAGTTGAAAAACTAGCTGCATGATACTGGGGTGACACTGGTTGGTTTTCTTTCTGGAGTATTTCTTTTGGTGTTGCTGCAGCTGGCATCTTTTAGCATTCAGTAACTTGCCCTAAGCACATCCTGCCACACAGGACAG
This sequence comes from Falco cherrug, assembly GCF_023634085.1. Lineage (NCBI taxonomy): Eukaryota > Metazoa > Chordata > Aves > Falconiformes > Falconidae > Falco > Falco cherrug. Next base: position 95,927,613 of record NC_073700.1, on the reverse strand, counting down.
AGTGAACTGCCAGGACTACAGCTTGGATGAATTTTTGTCTGCTTACAGATCTGATGCATAGCTTCGACGCTTCCGACCCTGAAGACACACCAGTATCCCAGCGGTGGGAGACAAGCTGTGGACACGTGGCTGTTTTACATGTTCATTGTGTCTAGTGACTGGGGTAAGGTTTTGAAACATTCAGTCCCCTCACCCCCACTCCTCCTTGTAGGCGAGTTGCAAGCCGTCTAGTGAAGGCGTGACTGAGTACCGCTTTAATGTCCTCATGCAGCCGCATTCTCTCCCTTAGCTGGGTACCCTTCTGGGGAGGGAGGGGATGATGTGCAGCAGCCAGGTGAAGTCCTCTGCACTTCAGTGTGTGTTCAAAATAGTTTTGAACTATTTGATATAGAATAGCTTGATAGCTATTTTGGGAAACGAACTTTGGTCCACAGTGGAGATGGCTGAAAGAAACACTTCAAAAGTAAAGAACTGGTCCTTCCCCCATTGCCAGCTGTAGCATGCTCGTGCCGTTTATGGCCTTTCTGCCAGTCTTTTTGCTTTCAGATGCAACTTGTAGGACACGGTGTAGGAAACGTTAAATAATGACATTAAACGTAGATGGAGCCGCATGTGACCATCCTAGGAGTAAGCCACATCAGGACATGCATTAGCAGAACGGGTTTTGGTGTGCCTGGCTGAATGCCTCTGATCACTTGAGGCGTGCACCCAGAGGCTGCTAATGCGCACCCCGTTGTGGTTCATTGCTTGCTGTATTCTTCCAGTCTGATTCTGTTCAGCGGTCCCTGGTAAAAGCAGGTGTTTGCTTCTGAGGGGAAAGAGGGATTCCAGGGGTGCCAGGATAATTTCTACTAAAGCAAATGTTACCTCCCAGCCTTCTGTGTATTTGTCTGTGTTTGACTGGTACACCTACATTTCGTTAATTCTGGCAAACTGTCTTTTATAACAAGGGCTTTCTGAAAGTACATGATGAAAGGAGTGCATTTTTAACTGTTTATTTTAAATAAGAATTGTCTGTCTGTGGGAGTCGGGTTATTTGTATCACTGTAGACAGAAATGATCACTATATTTCATAGGACCTTGCTGCTTTGTACTTATTGACTGTTTATTTTTGATGTGTAGAATTACTAATTGCAGCTAGTACCAGACGCTTCTGTCTCCTTTCAGGTTATTGTAGTAGAGGGCATTGTACCAGATGCATGGCTATTCACAGAGCATGCATTTCCAGCAGCTGAATTGCTGGATCTGCTCTAAATGATCTATGGCAATTACATTTGGCGTTGTACAGCTATAATTTTACTGCATATTAATAGTCACCTAGCAAAGAGGTAAATGCCCTTTTCTCGGCTGGGTGCAGAACGAATGCCTGGATGTATTCAATTGGGTAAAACAAGGCTCGGTTTTTAAATGGATAGCAGGGGTTTTATGTATTGGAAATGCATGTGCTGGTGAAATGTCTGTTTGCCTCTGCCTCAACGGTGTGCAGCGAGGCTCCTGGCGAGGCTCCTGGAGAAATATCATCGAGCCAGATCCCAGATAGAGACATGCTGGGGAGGGGGAGGGGAGGGGAAAGGGGATCATGTGCCATGTGCCCCATTTTAAGTGGCTCATCTGCTACCACCCAAAATCTGCTGCAGTCTTTTTTTTTTTTTTTTTTTTTTAACCCCTTTCAGCAGCTCGGCAGATCAGTGCGGATGCTATCAGGCTTCACCCGCAAAAACAATAATTAAACCCACCCTCCCCAGACCGTCGCTAAAGCTGTCCTCTGGAGTCAAGGGCCCATTTTCTTCCCTCTTCTCTTGGGGGTGGGGGCGATGGGGAGTGGGTGGGAGCAAATGGCAAGGAATCGGAGGAGATTAACGAGCTTTCTCCTTATTAGCCCTGCTCCGGTGCTTTGTCTCTGCGCCTGGCTGGGGATGGGCTGACGGGGAGGGCTTGGGGCGGGGGGGGGGGGAGCGGTGTGACTGGAGGGGTCGGCGTGCGGGGAACCACACGGACGGAGGGGCCGACAGCCAGCCAGACCGACAGCCATACCCACCCCGCGCACAGGCAGCCCCCCGGCGGCCCTCCCGCCCCGGATGCCCCCCGCCCCGGCACGCAGCGGGCGGCATGTGCCCGCGGGGGGGTTGGGTGGGGTAAGGGGGGGCGGCGGGCGCAATGGCGGCGGGGCCCCCGGCTCCTGCGCGGCGGCCCTTGGCGCGGCCGAGTCAGCACCAGCCGCGGCGGCGCTGAGCGCGGAGCCGGCGAGGAGCGACAGAAACGCGCCGCTGTCTGCGGTCCGAGGCGCAGCACGCTGCGTGGGCGGGGAGAGAGAGAAAGGGAGAGGGAGAGAGTGGCAGGCAGGCAGTACGGCGGGGAGCGCGGCAGATAAAGGACGGGCGGCAGGCAGAGAGAGCAGCGAGCCAGCGGCAGCCGGGCAGGCGCCCAGAGCGACGCGGCAGCGAGGACGGGCAGCGGCAGCGCGGCGGGACCAGGGCGAGGAGAGGGGAGCCGGCCCCAGGCGGGGGTCGGGCGGCGCCGCCGCGGCCACCGCGCCCGGCCAGCCCCGCGCCCGGCCAGCAGCGCAGCGCGGCGCGGATCTCCTCCGCGGAGGAGGCGGAGGCGGAGGAAGAGACCATGTCTTTCAGGAAGACAGGCACTGTACTGTAACAGCAGCATATCTGCAGCAAAATAAACAAACCAGCCAACCAAAAAAACCAAACAAACAAAAAAATAACCCGAGCCACCAAGACGCTGGGGGCAGATCCCGTTTGCAGGCAAGGTAAAAAAAAAAAAGCAACAAAAAAAGAAAGAAAAAAAAAAACCAAACAAAAAAACCAAAAAAGCCAAAGCAGAATCTGTAGACATTTGTGTGGCGTGATGTCCTTTGTTGTTGCGATTTCTTTTCTTTTTTTTTTTTTTTTTTTTCCTTTTCCTTCCAGCATGTGTTTTCTGTCATTTCGTTGGAGCCATTCGCCCCCTTTCCCCCCCTCCAACCCCCACCCCCCGTGATCTTTTAATTTTTGAGGTCAGGGCGGCTGGAGCATGTGAAGCGAGGGAGAGGGGAAATAGGAGCTGTGCATGGAGACGGGCTTTGCGTTTATTACATGCGATGTGCAATTATTTATAGCAACCGCAGGATTCCGACTCTTAAGATGTGGTATTTACCAGAGGGGGAGGGAGAACAAAACAAAAAAAAAAAAAAAAAAAAAAAAGGGGGGGAAAAGGGATATCATTCATAGCCTAGCGGGGCAGGATGGTATCGGTGCCGGAGCCGGAGCCTCGCATGGGACCTGGGAGCGGCGGGGTAGAGGTGGCGAACGCCAGGTAGGGCGGCGCGCAGGGCTCGCGGCTGCGGGCGGAGGGCGGCGGCGCCTCTGCAAACTTTCCGCGTCCGTCCGGCGGCCGGTACCTCCCGGCGGCAGCCGCCCGTGCCCCGGTGCGGGCGCGGTGGCGGGGCTGGGGCGCGGAGCCGGTGGCCGGGAGGGATGGCTGAGGCTGGGGCGCCGCGGAGGGAGCTGCGGGAGCGGGAGGAGGAGACCTTCCTCCGCCCAGTGGTAGTTTTAGCTAAAATGTATCAAACTGTAAAACCCTCAACTTTTGCTCGCGGATGTGCGAACACCGAGGGATAGGCTTTAAGAAGCCGCGCAGTGCTGGTGGGAAAGCCTCGGCTGGCGTGACTGGCATTGTTCTTACGGGTGGCGAGGTGAGGGCAACAGATTACTTGATGCTTCCTTAGCATATCTCTCTCTTTCTTTTCTTCCTTTTTTTTTTTTTTTTTTTTTTGTTTTTGTTTTTTTCTTTTGCATGCAGTGAAGGAGGATCACACTCCAGGAGTTACAGTCATATTGTTAGGTATCTTAGCTGTCTGTTTTCATGAAAAAAAAACCCCAACCAGTTAATGTTACTCCACTTAGTGTAATTCTGCCTACTTGTATGTGTGTGCGTTTCAACGATGTGGCTTGTAGATGTAACCAAGACGTGCTCATCCAATGCAGCCATTGCGCAGTCTTGTTTAATTGTCGATTTGGGTTTTTTTGGGGTTGGTTGTTTTTTTTTTTTTTTTTTTTTTGGTTTGCATTCATTTACCGTTTCAGCCAGCGGGGGGAACACACTCAAATTTCGGGTGCGTTTTCCTGTGCTAGGTGTGTTTTTGCGCCTCTGCTCTCCCTCCTGTCTGCGCTTCCAGGTGTGTGCGGGTTTGCTCAAATTCATCCTGCTGTCGCGTGTGACATTGCTGTAAATGTGCCGAGAGGGGAAACAAAGGCATTGAAGAGCGGCACAAGTGTTTGTTGATCACCTGTTTGACTTCTCTGCCATTGCACAGAGCTAGATGCATGCCCGGTGTGCATTCTTCTAAATGGCGTATGTAAATTTTTAGGCAAGTACAAAGCCATTGAAGCTGAGGGTGATGGGGAGGGGAAAAAGAAATACTGTAAACTGACCTGCAACTTTTCAGTCGCATAATTTAACTGCACGCTGATTTTTTGTTTTAGCAGTCTTCGTCACGGATCGAGGCAAGTTTGTGTGCACAATTAGGCTTGCAAATTGCTAATCTCGCACTGACTTTGCCTCTCAGTTCCCAGCTGGGCATGGTTACCTTGAGAGCTGTGGTATCAGCACTGTCAGAGCATGCTCCGGTGGGGAGATCGGGTGTGTTCTATTTTTAATACTGTTTAATGAAGATGCTTCTCACTCTGCAATATGCGAAGCATAATGGAAGAGCAGAGCGATGATTGGTTATGGATACTGGAAAAGAAAAATGCAAAGGTAAAAACGGAAATCCCTCAAATATTTCTATTACATTAATGAAAGAAAATGCAGCTGTGCAGAAGGGTGATCGATTAGTTGGTTTTAAATCGGACTGGTGGCGTCTAAGATGATTTAAAAAAATATCTTAAAGTTGTATGAAACAAACTGTAGATAGGAAATTATTTTGTGCTGTTGATAAATCTGATTGTATGTGGGTATACTTAAGTTGAGGAATATTCCATTTGAATTCTTTTTTCAATTTTGAAATGTCTTACAGTGGAGTAGCGCTAAGGAACATCTTCAAAATATTTTTTTTGTCTTGTGCTAACCAGTTTTGATGATTAACTATTTATGTTCTTATTGGTAGCCTCCTGAAGCAGTGATTTTGAGTTTTTCTTCCTTGCAGTTAAAAGTTAATTAAGCTGATATTAAAAATCATTCTTGCATGTAATGCTCGCAGAATGTGAGCAGCTGTAAACCTCTTGCGATATTTGTGTAAAGGAAAATACCTATAGATGACTACAGCGTGTGCCGTTATGCAAGATGTATGTAGATACTTTTGAAGAACTGCCTTGTTTAGTTCTTTGTATCTGTAGTCAGAAATACATTTATTAGCTATCCGCAACAGTCCGTGCACTCAGAATCATATAGAGAAACTTGCCTTGATTAAAGATGTCTTCTGTAAAACAACTGTATTTTATCTCTGTTGCCTACAGTTTTACTGGATGATGGTCTAAGAAACGGCTGAGTACCCCTCCTGCAAAATCATTTTTCAGGCAATTGTTTCTTTCTGCTCTGTGCTAGTCCTTCTGACTGGCCCAGGGCTAAGTATGCCAGTGAGGGCTGCTCAGGCGGGTGTTGTGCTGCATTGTACCCGTGAAGGAAAAAATACATAAGGGTGATAGAGGAAACACAATGAGATTTTTAACACAGGTGTAACTGATAGAGCTCAGAGAGAGAGAACAGTGCAACAGTTGCTTTGAAACTTTATCCTGCTGTGGTAAAACTGTGGGCCAAATCATGTTTTCCTGACAGTGCTGCTTTTCCTGTGGGCTTTACCGGGGTTATTTGCATGACTGCAGTAAACTGGACTTGGCCTGATAAATCACTGTTATTAAAAAGAATTTCTGGAAGTACATAAAAGAAACCTAAGAAGTTTTAAGATCCGATGCATTCTTGGCTTCCTCCCAGGTTATGATTTTAACAACTAACTTTAAACTTGCAATGAATAGGGCAGGGGAAAAAAAAGTGCACTGATTCTAGGATGGCGTGCTTATAGTCAGTCTTTCCTTCTGTAGGCATCACTCTTCCTACAGTCAGTGGGAGCTTTATGTTTGGAAGTGTGTCTGGTTTAGTTCAATGGTTTTATGAGTGCTAAAGACAGACACAGGGACAAATCTCCAGCAGCTGTAAATTGGTGTAGTTCCATTGGTTTTAAGAACAGTATAGATTTACACCAGCTGATGATACGCCCCTCTGCTTGAGACATACAGGATCTGTAACTTGCTTTGAGTGGTATTATTGATCTTGATGGCATTAATTTCAGAGCAGGAAAATGATTTTGGCAGATTGGCAAACCCTTGTTTATAGGGACTACTCAGGAATGAGTGGCTTGATCCAGTGAGTGCTCCCAGCTCAATTTATTTGCTCAGTTGTAAAGAGAATTTGTAACTTACGTAACTAATTAAAGGAAATGCTATTTGTGTTAAGTAATCTATTTTCAAAAATACCACTAAAGGTTGGCCAGTTGAGAAGTAATGTAACTACCGTGCAATAAACTTGCAAAATCATTTTGTCCCCTGTTCATTCATTTATTAGATTTCAAGTTATGTATTAATGTTCTTAGCAGGTAGTAAGTCAAGCAAATGGGTCACTTTTTCTTCTAGAAGATTGAAACATTCATCAAACAAGTAATACATGACAAAGACTCTGTATGTTCCAGTGGAGAGCACTTGATTCTGAAGACTTAAAAGTACTGTGTGTGGACACCTTTGTATGGTAACATGCATTTCTAGGGTGCATTCTATTTTGATGACAAACTGCAATCCAGGTAAGTAGGATTTCCCCATTTTAAGGCTGGGTAAATTGAATTGCGGATAAATTATGCAAACCATGTGAGGTCACACATCTAGGTTGTTGTTGGTGGTTTTTTTTATAGTTGTGAAATGAGACCTATTCCAGTCTTCAGCAGCACAGGTCACCCCTGGATGATAAAGCTGCCTGATTAATTCCTGCTTTTTGTTTTGTTTTCTAATTTTTCCGCTTCATATATGAAATGGTGACTTTTAGAAACATGTAGATGTAAATAAATTTACATGTTACAAATATATTTTTACATAATAATTTAATGATAAGCCCTTCTAACAAGGAAATGCCCTCAGATCAAGTGCAAGGAATGACTCGTGTCTGGTCATGTTGTTTTGTTGTTGTGTTTTTTAAATATATTAAACATGCCTATAAATTCAGGTAGATATACTGGTTACTGTTCGTGGGCAGGATATGTTTTTCATGGGTTTAAGAAGGGGGCTTACACCCAAGTCAGAATAACAGACACTGTGGTTTGCGCGAGTATGCCAGTGTGCACGCACACATAATTGATTAGAAAAATAAAAAAAAAATACATTCTTCTATAAAACTACAACACTTTCTGCTTTAATTAAGACTCATTTTTTTGATAAATAACATCTATGAGGCATTCTTGCCAAGTAAGCCCTCATTTGTCAGTGAAGGTCCAAACCGCTTAGTTATAGGACTTAAGAGCTAAACTGCTCTTAATTTTCTTCAGCGTTTGAAGTAACTCCAGTTTTAGGCTCCACATTATCTCATGTGGTGGTTTTACAGTAGGTAAACTTGATGATGCACTATCAGTGGCCCTGTGTAAGAGTGCTCCCTATATCTAGAGGTCTCCTACATTTTTCCTTAGCTTAATTTATAAGAATACCTAATACTGTAATACTTACTGTGCGGCATATGCAGTCTAAAGTTAAGTATTGGATTAATGCCAGGGGAAGAGTATTGGAGCTTTGTGTCAGCTTTAGGAAAGAAGCCCTTAGCAAACACTTTCATAATATCTTATCGCAATTGCCCTTTTCCACCTGTTAATAATGTTGCCAATATTTACTACTGCTTCCTTTTTCACTGTTGTGGTTTCCAGGCTTTCAGGTAATCCATCATCAGTACACTTCTTTATGGTTCCTTGGAAAAAGGAGTTGCTGAAAAGGTCTCCTTCCACTCAGATGTGTTGGTTTTTAATTGTATGGTGAGATTTTTAAGCTATGTTAGATCATTCCAGATTCCTAAGTAATAAGCTGGTATATGAAAATGTTACATCACACTTCCGCCCCCAACTTAACACTTAAATTCCCTTTTACTGAGAGGAAGAAGCAGACTAAATATGGGGAGAAATACAAAGAAACAAGGAGTAAACAACATAACATTTTGCGGGAGTGAGTTCATAAGGACTGTTCAGGTGAAGCAATTGCTACTGTGATAAACATTGTGAAAAATACGAAAATACTAGACAATCCACAGGTTTTTCTGTTAACGTTGAAGATGCTATGAAGTGTGAGAGAGTGATAATGACATGCAGCATGACTTAGCTGAAATGCAGAAGGCGTAGTTAGGCAGTGACAGCTGGGAATTTGAAAATTATGATTTGGCTATCCAATGACTTTCTGAAGCAGGGGGTTTAGAGTATTTTCTAGTCACTGGCAATATATGGAGGCAGTAACTACGCAAGACTGTTCTCGGGGCAGACATGTTCACATAGCATATGTTGAAGCATGTAAGGTGAGAAGTGCATTTTTATAAGTGAAAGAAAATGTTGCTCACAAAGAAACTAGGAGTCTTTTATGCTTCTTTCTCCAAATCAGATGTCTGCTCTTGATCTTTTCAGGCCAAGAGTCACAGTTAAGAAGAAGAGTACCATGGGAAAGCAAAATCCTATGACAAGTATTCTTGTAATTTAATGCTTTCTGGTATATTTCTCATTTAGTCTTAGGCAATACTATGATTTATTTATGAGCTGATAATACAGTGCCTGTGTTAAAATTGTCAAAGCTTAGTGACATTGTCTGACTGATAAAACTGTTTTCCCTCATTTGGATGCCTTCAAGCCTTTGAGTCAGAGAAAAGCTTAAATGGTCAGCAAGACGGTGTTAAAAAGATAATCAGCAATTAAACAAAAAACCCCAAACCTAACAAAAGCCTCTACACCCCTTTCCCCACTATTAAGTACTCTGAGAAATAATAAAAAAAAAAAAGTCTTTTGTTTGCAGTCTATACTAAAACATAAAAATCAAATATATATGAATCAGCTACTTTCAGGCTTCTGTTTTATCCCAGTCTTTATGGCCACACAGCAGTGATTTTACTGGATTCATCAAATCATCAGAGCCAGTTTTATGTGCTATGAATTAAATTCTGTCATCAAAAGCATGCTTGAACAGCTAATAATTTTGTCATTAATTAATCCTATTGCAGTATTTTTATTTTTATTGCCTCATGAGTTGAAGTCTCCCTGTGCCTTCAATACAGAAAGCATTTTGTAAATTTTCATTTTATCATTAACTATGAGAGCCAGATTGTCATGCTTTTTTTTGCAGGGAGTGCGTGCATCTTGGTTTTGGTGACTTGCAGAGCTTCTCATGGTGTAATGCTTTGTCTGCTGTGAGGAAACTTAGCACAGTTGGTTCCTGAGTAAAGGGAGGTGGCAAGGCTTTTCAGCTGAATGAAGCTAATGCAGACAAACTGTAGTGATTAGAAGCATGTTAGAAATACAATTCCATCGTTATGTAGTTAAATGCTCCATGCTAATTAATATGGAGTTCAATGGGAAGTTTTACTGGGTAGCCGACTTTGGTGGTGATGCTCTCGTGAAATAAGTACAGTGTGATGTGCTTCTGGAGAATATGCCTACTTTGTGCTTTTTGGATGTTTGTGCCATTGAACTTAATTTGAAATGCTTTGCCCTCAGTTGCACAAAAGTAAATTGTAAATTGCAGTGGCTTAAACTAAACTTTAAGGTTTTTCCATTTTCAAGCGACTGTTCCATTTCTAAATACACTGCCATTGGCATAACATTTAGAATAGTTTGAATGAGTTTGCTTAATGTATTATAAAGTATTTGTCATGGAGTCAGAAATGTTTATTGTGTCATAAAGGCTGTAGGAGAAACACATCAAATAAATTGGTCCACTCTAAAGGTTCCCTACAGATTTTAACGTAAGCCCGGGAAATGTCTGGTAGCTTTATTATTTGTGTACTTTATAAGCCATGAAATCTGAAGTGAGGAGGTCCGACTTTCATGCTTTTGGGTTTGTTCCTTTAAGAAAAATTCAGAGCTTTCTCCTATCGACAAAATAAAGAATTGTGAATGTAGATCTGAAAGGAAAGCATAGTGAGTAACTTAAGGCATCTTAAAATGCTGTGTTTCATAACATATGCTATTATGAGGAAATTGATAATGAAGCTATGTTTAATTCAGGTATGATTTTTGAGGAACTTTAATTCATAGAAAACAAGTCTAACTGAATTGGAAAATGCATTGTACTTACTAGCTTTATGTATCTCAATGTGCTTTTCCACTATGGTATAGCAATCTGTTTTGCATCTGAGCAGCGAAATGGAGTGGTCTCTATTGACAAGAACTGTGGCAAGCAGCATAAGAATCCTGTTAGATAATGAAGACAATGAATTATTACTGATGGATAATGTAACTTTTGTTTAATCTGCATACTGATAAGAATGACAGCATTTGAAAGAAGTCCTTGAACGACCCGCTTCTTGAAGCAATCATCTCAAAATCAGAGGCTGAGGGAAGGGAGTGGTGGGGTAAGGGGCGTAAAGGAGGATTAACGGCACTAGTACTGCTTGTAATGTGAAATCAGGTTATGTGGCATCAGATGTAGGAGGACGGCAAAGGGAAGGAGGGCTTTCAGGAGGTATTCTCTGAAGATTAAGTAACTGGAGTTTTGAATTACCCTGAGAACATATATAGGTGTGTAGCCTCCTTTCAGTATAATTTGTTTTCTGATTTAAAAAGAAAATAATTAAAAATTTCTGATGTGTGCACTGTGATCCCTGTCTTTGCGTGAAGGATCAGGACAAAGTGACTACTCCTCTGCAATCACACTTGATCTCCTCAAATCTGAGGTTACAGGAATTGTAAATGATTTACGTCTTCTGATTTTGCTGTTGCGGTATTGCTCCTTTCTGCCACCTACCTGGCAGAAGAGAAAAAGGAAGATAACGAAATTGTTGCCAGGGTCTGAGGGCAGCTACAAGGCAGCGGGCGCTGGGATGGTGCATCTTAGCCTGGCTTAATGTCAGTGTGTGAAGCTGGTGGGTGAGTCCTGGGGAGGCATGCAAGATCGTGGGCTTAGTAGTATGTAGCCAGTTCTATGAGAATAAATTGGTTTCTGTCCTTAATAGCTCTTGTCTTGGCATGCTATAAGCTCATAAATTAGTTAGGTATTTACTGAAATAGCATAATGTGCCCCATGACTACATAAACTCACACCTTTCTGTAAAGGGCTTTGTATTAATGGAGAAAGATTGGTAGAAAAGAGCAGACTGAGACACAGATCCTGATGCAGATTTTGGCTACCTGTGGTTATGCTACCGGTAACCATGTAGCCATAGTCGTGGGGCTGTGGTTTCTGCAAGACTCCCTGTCCGCTCAGTCTTTCGTTGTGATCGTTTCCGCAATGCGGGAGGAAGATGCGGCAAGCACCTACCTCTTTCAAAGCCCGCATGTTTCTTTGAAGTGTTTGTTACTCCTCAGGGTTTTTTTCAGGAAGGAGAACAGAGAACGTAATTTGTACTCACGAAGGCTAATTATAATTTTTCCTCTGCAGATCATTTCTTAGAGAGCTGTATGTTAAAATAATTGCTGCTGTTTTCTACATTAGTTATGTTCAATGTCCAGGCAGTGAAAGTCAAAATGTAGATTCTTTTGGCGCCTATTCCTGTTTGTGTTTATTTAATAACATACACTTGTGTCACATCTTTATTAATGTTGTCAGGTACTTCAAAGCCATCTGTAATAAAACTATCTGTATAAGAGTGTGTCAGAAAACAAGACAGTAAAATATAGGTACTTCTTAACAAAACATTTTATTGATTAAACAGCACCATTTCAGTATGTGGAAAAATGAAATCTGTTATTACTTCAGTACTTTGAGGGTAACTGCAGTGATACCTGAGTCTTTGGCTTGCCTAAAAAAATGACAGCAAACCGAGCAATTCCGTTGTGTGTTATGTCAAATTCTACGGCACGGGAACGTGCTTGCTAGATTTGCATTGACTTGAGGTCACAACAAGAGGAGCATAAGTGACCCAAGTACTTCTGATGCATAGTTAAATGTTCCCCTGGAATGTAATGTCATTTATTACCTATGCTCAGTAGTTGGAATGAGGCTGGCAGGTGATGGTGTAACATACCAGCGCCTCTCAGAACATCAGCTGCATGTACAAGCAATTTTGATGTCTGTTCACTGCCAGACAGATGATTTTAATAAAAGGAATTCCGAGGCTCCATTTTTTTACCTCTGATGGTTTATTTTGGGGCCAGTAACTTGAGGTGCTATTAAGCAGTGTAAAACTGGGAAAATGGAGATAATTTCAAGTAGTCTTACAACCTCAGCAGAGAAAATAAAAAATATGGAGGGGAGCTAATGTTCTATTCTTCTGGCAACAGCAATGTGTGTGAAGTAAAGCACACTGAAGTTAGGAGACTTACTGCATCCTTAAGTGTAATGTACACGCAAGGGATCTTCCTTAAAACCAGTCCGTAGCCCTGATTTAAAGGTTGCTGAAAGCGCAGGAACTGAAATATTAGAGGAATTCAGTGCAGTCCTAATAGAAGCTCTTTCCATGTTTTGTTTCTTGATGTATGTTTTAAGCGTTTATGTCTCTGCCTCGTTCCTGCCTGTTTCCATGTATACATCGTTTGTCTCTGTTCTGCTCCTTACATCATCTGACCATTCTTCATACGGGCCCTTCGCTTTTGTAAGGTGTGCCCCTAGTGTGAACTTTCCTCTATTAAACTGACCTTTCTGACTTTTCTTGGGTTTTCATCATTTGCTCGCATTTCCCAGCTTTTTCTTCTTTCCTCAGTCTACATCAGTTGCCCCTGTTTGAAATGGCTGAAAACTTTGATTTATTCATCATATAGTACTGCACTTTAAAAAGTAATTTAATTGTGTTGATATCTGGACAGTCAGTTTATAACAAAACATGTAATATAATGCATATTATCGTTATTCAAAATATGCAGGTTCCCAAATCTCTTGGACTTTGTTTTGATGCCTCTTAAGGAGGGAGTGCCAAAACAGCTCTGATTGCATCTGTGAAACAAAAGGGTTTGTGCTGGAATCAAGAAGACCTTGTGCTTTTGAACTTCTTCATGTGTGCAACTCACAGCAGTGTCCCTGGGTCCCGTTGGGGACCACAGAAACGTGTACATTTGAAGCTCCTGGAATATATTGCATTCTAAAATCCCAGTCTATTTATGTAGGGTTTTTTTTTCCCTCAAATTAGTAATATTTAAAATAAATTTAATATTTATCAGCTCTTAGGAAATAAAGCATAATGGAAATGACACAAAATTAAGTGCCTTTGACAGTGTGTGTTGCCGAAGACTTTTTTTACATGTTGGCCCTGTGCCCTTTCAGATGGGCTGCTGTCCGTGGTGTGAGCAGCAGGCATTAGCACCTAATGCAGTTCATTGGCTGCAGTTTACTGTGTTACTGGGTTGCACAATGAAAAGAGGGAAAAATGAATGGTGTTCTTACATGGAGAATTATTACATATTTCATGTCTGGATGCTTGTTGAATAAGCTTGGAAACTGCACCAAAAGCTGAAGGTTACATATTCTTCTCATCACTTTAATTATAATGATTGCATAGCCACAGATCCTGGTCAAAAGTGGAGGAGACTGATTTTAAAGATAGTTACGAAGACATCTAGTTGTCTGCATTTGAGGATCTATACTAAATCATTTTTGTGAAATGCATAGATAGAAGCCCCTTGTAAAGACAGGGAAGTAAAGGAACCGATGGCTGAAATTTCTCACTGAAATGGAAGACCGATGTATTTGAAGGAGCATGGCTTACTGCTGTTGTCTGAAAGTTTAATGTTTTATTTTCTTTTAACTGGGAATCCAATCTTTCCCCACCCCCCCCTACATTTTGTTGAGAGGTACATGTGTTTAGCTGCCAATTACAGATTTAATTCACTTCTTTGTTTTTCAGTAATCTGATTGCCATTAGGGCCTAGTTCCCTAACAGTCCGCTGTACTGTCAGTTTACTATGAAAGTACCATTCTGAGTATTCCGAAACCTAATGGAATGATGGCAGCAGTCTGAACTGATGATGTATATCAGTTATGAACTGATTTTTTTTTATTTTTTTTTTTAATGGGTTGATCTCCAGACTGGTGGACGGTCAGTGCTGTTATCTCTCGAGCAGCACTGAAGTGAAGAAATCTCTCACCACTGAAAGACAAAATTCTGTGCTATGTGGAGTCATTCCATGTTTCAGAGGGATGTCATACTAACAAGTCATTTATTCCATGAATAACGGTGCCAATACTCCTCCATGTACTCAGTGATAACTGAATCCTTTAGTTCAGCTTTTTGATAAGGAGGTGATGTTTTGATTTTTTAACAGCATATGTGTATATGTCTGTAATATCACAGACCTGGAATGCAGTGAAATGGACTTGTGTTTTCCTGTAGCCTAGGTTTAAGTTGACTGAAGGAAAGCTCTTGCTTTTATTGACTTAATTCTCTAGTCTTAATCCTTGCAATTAAAGGTATGAAAATGTTAGTTCATATAACCTTATTGCTGCAACTCGGAGAAATCTGCAACTGGATTCTGTTTCTGTAGCAGGAAGCTGATGTTGCTAAAAGATCCTTCCAAAATGTGCATTCACATATTTTGTGGTCACTTAAGTTTGAGATATGACATTTATATCGCTGAGTAAAGCTAAGCCTGGGATGTTTCCCAAATGACTGCATTGCCGATCTGCTGCTAAACTGCCTTTCCAGTGCAGTGAATAGGAGAACAGCTAGATTACATTTGCAAGATAGACAGGCAAAACATTTATTTTTAGCTTTCTGCCAATTCAGACATTGGAACAGGTGAACTCCTGTTATGTGGCACAGGAAGCTGCTATAAAAGTAACGTTCCTTTGTGTTTTTAAGCCCACCAAAATGACTGTAGATGCAGAATGCAGTCTTGACAATCCCCGTGCTTGTGCTCACTAGTGTCAGCTAAATGAAAAGAAACTATTGATTAAAACATTATTTTTTCTGGCATCCCAGTAAAGACAAGATGTGGTGAAAAGCAAACAAACAAGAAACCCCCCAAGTTTAAGACGAGGAGGAAGACGCTGTAAGAGTACCTGGCTCTGTAGGAGACCTTCCTCCACTGATGCCTGGCTGTGAAGTGTGTGTATGGGGAAAAAGTTCAGCAGTGGTAAATGGGCCATTGGAGACCTTTTCCTCTCTGCCCCACATAGCCTATAGGTGATGGGTGTGATAGTCATAAAATACCTGTTTGCTTCAAGAAACAAAAGGAGACCGATCCTTTTATAAATTGGCTAAGTAGTCTGCCAAGAGAGAGGATGCATTTGTTGGGTCACTAGCAGGTAAACAGGGCTGCTGCCTTCTGAAGTATTTGTCATATAGACAGTGAAATACCATGACAGTTTTTTGTCCTGGTTTGGTTTTTGGGTTTGTTTGGGGTTTTTTTTTTCAGGAAGGGCACAGATTTTCAGTACTTCCAAATGCCTGCCTGAAGTTATTGGAATAATTTTGAGTTACTCTTTTCCAGTAAACACCTTTAAAAATATTTGTCTTACAAAGGGGCTTTTCTGACAGTGGGAATAGCTACAAATTCAAATGCTACAGATAGTATCAGTCGGTGAGCTGTATGCCATACCAATACCCTCACAAAACCCAGCTTTCCCCAAAAATGCGCTTTCCAAAAAGCAAATGGGTATGTTGTGAGCAAGTAACACAAAACACTTTCAAGAGGGGAATGGTCTACTATGATGCAGTAACTCAGAGAAAGGTATTAGAGCAATAGAAATCCCTATTGTTTATTATTCCTCACATTTTCCAGCACTGAATTTCCCTTCCTCATGCTCAGCTTTAAGAAGCATGGATATCCCTTGGGAAGGAGAACAGGCAGCCAGCCATCTCTCATCAGCGTGAAACTTTTAAACAAAGATTAATTTGAGGATTGAACAGAGGAAGAAAACGAAGGAATGGTGGTGTTGTGGTGGGGTTTTTTGTTGTTTTTTTTTTTTTTTTTTAATGCGCTTTCAGCACCATTTGCGCTCCCCAATGAAAAGTAAGCTGTCCAACAACTAACTGCAGTGATCCAAAGTACATCTGTACAACATGGTGGTGGTTGTACCACATGGTAGACAGTGAGGATAAAACCTGTGGTATAAATGAATATTCCCAGCAAGGCTTTGAAAAGCACTGGCAGTGAATTGTAACTTGGGTAACAAAAGCAGACTAGAAGTTAAATTGAGCTGATTGTCCTTACAGATTGCCTTCTTCAGTTTGCACAGATACTCTGTAGTGTGCTTTAATGGGTGTACAGCTGAGGTACTCAAGCCTCAAGATACCCCAGAGAAATACTCCTCCTGTGTAAATGAAATAAAAAAAGATGGTGTGAGCAGTGTAGGCACTGCTGATCAGGCTAGTAGAAGGAAAATGAAGAACAGCAGTCCACTTTCAATGCTGTGTTTGTAAATAACGAAAACGCCATCACGTCTGTATTTAGATGCTGATATGACTGCCTGTTTTTCCCTGTGTTTGTCAGTGTTACAGTGCAGCCTTGCATGCTGCTTACTTCTGTTCATTACTCTTAGGAGATGAATCTGAGCCATTATTATAAATTACTTGTAAGTGCTATTTCAGTTTAATTAGATTTATAGCAGAATGGATCATGTAGACAGAATTTTGCATAAACAAAAGCATTTCTCTTGCACTTTCACTTTTTTACCTACCATGTTATAGTAGTAGTTCCTAAAACGGTTTGATCTAGAGGCTACATAATTGTAATGTGCTTCAGGAGATCGTACAAAAGAAGCATGGAAGGTTTTTTTCTGATCATTAATGCTGCTGTTAGAAGTGCTGAGCTTCTAGGTTTCTTGTCACATGCCCTGTATCTTCATGTATAAACAAAAAGTATTTGTAAATATGCTTACTGTTCATTAGTGGCTCCTTTTCATACATGCATGTTCACTACCTGCCACAAGAGTGTCTGGGTTTAAAGGGGGCACTGTAGGATGGAAGGCACTGGAGAACTGTAGTGAGGTGCATGTTGGTCTCTTGTCCAAGTAGCAAGCAATAGGACAAGAGGGAATGGCCTCAAGTTATGCCAGGGGAGTTCAGATTGGATATTAGCAAACACTTCTTCACTGAAATGGAACAGGCTGCCCAGGGAAGTGGTTGAATCACCATTCCTGCAGATATTTGATAGACCTGTAGATGTAGCACTTAGGGACATGGTTTAGCGGTGGACTTGGCAGTGCTGGGTTAACGGTTGGACTTGAGGATCTTAAAGGTCTTTTCTAACCTAAACAATTCTATGTACCTGGGGAAAAGGATGCTGGTTACCCTTCTAGATCTTGTTTTGACCAATTTCACTGCTCATTTAACCTCTGTATTCCTCAGTGTCTCCTCACCTGGAAGGAAATGCTCACTTTTTGTGCTTATTCCCGCAGTGTGTTGTTTCTCCTTAATTAGTGATTGTGGCATTTCAGCATCTTTTATAATAAAGAGGCACTATAGGAGTATACATTTTGCCTCTGTTGGCAGATACAATCAAATTATGGTACTTTCACAAGTTAGTTCAGTCACAGTTATTACTTCTGGGTATGCCTTCAATCCACAGTGAATATGAAGATGCTCACTTCCCTGTTGCTGCTGTTACTCTCCACTGTCACTGTTGGGTATTACTGCCTTTATTTAGTAATTCTTTTCCAGACAAATCATGCAATAACAGGTTTCTGGCAGTTTTAGCAAGTGACAATGTTGAAGAATTTGCACAGTTACAAGATAAACAGAATTTGAAAGACAAGTCACCATGTGGTGTGGTTTGTGTTGTTTTTTTTTTAAAAAAAAGAGCGTCACAACCATGTTAAAGTTTAAGATTTTTAGTACCTGAGGCAAAGCTCAAATGAATAGATAGGTTTCTTTCAACTGGTTTATTTTGTATTCTATGTGTAGAAATATGTGCTTATGTATAGCAGGTATTCAGGGTTAGCCCTTGCCAGGATAGTTTTTCAAACAATGTGTTGGTTTGTTGTTTTTTTAAAAAAACCTGATGATATGTACAAGTAAAAAGAATGCATCCACAAATGACAGATTTGTGTTGCGTGTAGCTTTCGCTGAAGTAGGTAGTTTATTATTTTGCAGGTCAATAGACAAAACATTTTGAGGGGGAAGCTTTTGAAAAAGTTACAAAGTAGAATTGACCTGTTTTGTTACAGGCATGTGAATTTCCCTCTTGTGCCTTTATCTTTGTGTAGAGTGTTTATAAAAGGTCTTCCCCCTTTAATAAACAATAATTATTTATATTTCCCTGTGCTAAGTTCCATTCAATGTTTCAAAAATACTAGTTTTCCTGATAGAGCTGTGATTCTAAAATAATTGCAATTTTAAATGAATCCTTTATTTATGTGGTTTATTGTTAGAATTTAAATGTTTTTCTAAACAGCTTTTTAAGTGTGTTATGATAATATATGATATTGTAATGATTGCATAGGTATACAATAGAATTTAATTGCCTTTTACATCTCTGTTTGGACTTTATCTTGAGACACTTACTTTGCATTAGAATCTGTTATTTCTCACTTGACAGGGTTTTTCTGGAGGGAGGCTGGCATACAGAAGTGTCTTAAAGCCAGACCCTGTCTGGTTTGCTGTGCTCTGTGTGTGTGAGAGGTCCTGGCTTTTACCTTTAAAACTTCCACTGACTTCTGTGGCATCACAGTTTCACACTTGGATGTGGCCTGGACGTGACTGAAGTTTGTGTACTGAGACAACCAATTCTTCGTGTCACTGGCTTATACACTGCTTAAATCTGTGGCTTTTGGGTGATAACATAATTTTTCTTTTTTCTTCTTAAAGCACATAATCATTCGCTTATAACTGCTCCGTGCCATTAGCTTTAGGCTTTTTTGCAGTCTTTCTCCTTGCCGCTGTAGGTTCACTGTGAGGAGCAGTTTTGACTGCTGTGCAGCAGGTACCCAGAGGCTGCATCCCCTGTTTCCCTGCTTGTCCAAGGAGATACCAGCCATGGATGAGTGGCTTGGACAAGTGTGTTAATTGCTCTTCCAGTTTTGTTCTCAACATAAAAGAAGGGTTTGATTTAAAACAGGAGTTATACTTCTTTCCAGCTGCCATGGAGCATCGTGCCTCTCCTGGTCTCCAAGTTTTTTTCTAACTACTGGAAATTTTAGTTTTCTGCTTGCTGGAGCTAGCTGCAGCCAGCTTTTTTCTTTTTGTTTTTAGTAACACCCTGTTTCTCTGCCCTTAAGTTCCTTTGTGTTTTTTGATATTTCTGATACTGTGAGATTATCAGTTTCCTACACCTCTGTGAACCAGGGAACACCCCTATGCCTGTTCTGTCTTGCTTGTCTGTTCCAGAGAAGCTTCCCTGTTATAGAGAGTTCTTTGTTCACTTCTTTAATAGTTTCTTATGTTGTCAAAAATCTGTAATGTGTTTTAAATTTTACAAAAACCAGATGGCTAGAGGCATAAATTCCAAAGCCAGTTTTGGTAATAAAATAAGCCTGTGGCAGCAGTAAAACATTAATGTATTTAGCATTAATTTGCTCTTTGAGAGGTAAGATTGCCTGATAAAACCTTTTATATTGGCCAGTATAGCCAAAAGACAATGCTTTCCTGCTATGGTGAAGTATAGATTGAGTTACAGGATGTTGTGTTGGTTTTCTGATTGTCTGATGAGAATGTATATTCATCATCTAAACAGATAAAGGTACACTTGCATTCAGTAAACTTGTCCATAGTGTGTCAGAAGCATAGTCTTCCGTGTGTGTCACTATTTAGCCTGCATGTGTATTTCTTTAGGACTTAATGCTCCAAAAAACTTAGGTCTGATCTACTAAAACAGTTGTGAATGTTTTATTGTTAAATTATGTGCGTGTCAGTGGTTACAGGACGTCACTACCCATTTGTCCCCAGTAGGATGATACTCAGCTGACATTAGCTTCCACAGAACCATGTGAAAATAAATACGACTCCAGTCATTGTTCAGTGACTTGTTTTGCCTTGTTTTTCTCATGCCCAGATTTCTTGTATGTATAGATGATATATATATGATGCTCAGCTGTGCTTCACTGCAACTACATTTTTGCATTCACTGTGATCGTGAGCATTAAAATAGTGTGAAGATAGAAGGAAGGAATAAAAATTATTAGGTTAACTTTAACCAGGTAAACTAATGGCATTTCTGGTTCTGAAAAAAATCACATTTACACATCGGTTACATACATGTGTAATGTGGCGTTTGCCAAAAAAGAGAAAACAAAAAATCAATATAGTAATATCACTTTTCATTTTAAAAAGAGGGGCCCCGGTCAGCTTCTTTTGTTCCTTTATTTTATAAATATAGTCAAAGATTCTGAAGTATCAAATAAATATTCAGTGCTTTCACCGAACTGGAGCAGTAAGAAGTGTCCACAGCCGTGCATTTCAGGAGAGAAAGGGGTCTGTGAGTTTTATGGTGCATCCTTGAGATCAGACTTCCCCAAGAGACAGTCCATATATGAAAAGCAAATTGAGTCTCTTTGTTTCCTATAGAATCTCCTAAAGGACCAAGAAGACAAAATTGTGGTAGTTTTAAGTTTTTTTTTTTTTACCATGGCCAGTTTACATCTGGAACCAATAATCTATAATATAGGAGCAAACCCAGAAACAATGAAAGCAAGCTCCAACCTGAGATACTCTCCTGGGAGGTAATTTTGAATCTGGAACGTAGTCAGAGAAGTGCTTGGCAGAGGAACTAAAGACCATTGAAAGAAGTTTTATGTTGTGTCTCTTGAAACAGAAATAAATTTAATGTACTTAAATTATCCCTTCAGACCTCAGGCTTTATATTACTATGTAATTATTTTCTTTTATTTTTTTGTTTTCCCTTCCTCCCCACCCCCCGTCTGAATTGTAAGAGATTCTAACTAGGTATATGAAATTCATTCTTGTACAGTACTGGTTCACATACTTGGATTGCTACAAATATTTAGCATAGTAAGTCAACAAGCCTTACTCCATAAGAGATTATAAAAACTGAAGAAGCGGATGTAAAAGAAAATTATTTGGGTGTTTTTACTTTCAGAGAATGTGAAAAAAAAATGTTTAAATGCCTTTTCATGTTTTGGTTAGTTTTGTGAGGTTGCTCATGCAAATGTTTGGACTTAAATGAGAAGAGCTTTGATTTCAGTGGAAAGCAGCAGAGTATTTTCAGCATAGAGGAAGGTAAGCTGATCTTGAGGCCCCTGATAGGGTGTATAATACACGGGTGGAATTACAGCCAGCAACCACATAAGGCTGTGGTGTGGGGAGGTTGAACAGTAGCTTTGCCAATCACAACTTCAGCTGAAATATTGTTAATTCTGCTGTGGCCAGAAGTCAGTGCAGTCTGATATCAGAATCAATTGCTACAAGGTATTATATGTTTGCATATTGAGAAAATCACTGACACTGAAATTGAGACAGGTTTCTCCTTATTGCATTTGAACCTTTGGCAACCCCCAAAAAAGTGGCTATGCAGAAGTTAAATAACCTGAGAGATCTTTCTTACAGTACAGAGGATAATAGTAAGACATCTGATAATGAAGGGAAGTGAAAGAATGTCCTCCAGAGGAGGTCTTCTAGTAGTGTGTGCCCTACCAGCAGCATGCAAGCCATCTTACGGTGTTCTGTGAACAGTGCTTGGATAGCTACGTGTCCTGTACTTCTAAAAATATGGGAACTGCCTCTCTTAATTATTTCTGTTTGGTCTGAGACTTCATGCTTCAGAAGTTTTTTTGTATTGAAAAGCCCTCTGAGGAGGAGAGAAGTCTTACAAATTATTTTAAAATACTGATTCTAGCCTCCCTAATTGAATAACTGTAAGAGTTATGTTTTACATGAGTGTCTAGATTTTATGGCCAAGATCAAAGGCTTATTAAACTCTTCTCTTTTTAGAACCACATGCTGAAAAAAGGGTCAGTTACATTGAACAGGCATAGGTGGGAGGCAGACAGAGAAATAAAGACAGAGATACATGTTCATGCAGCCAAACAGAGCATGGGAGGCAGATGTGTTTGCAGCATCAGTGGTGGTGGTTGTTTTGTTGTTTTTTTTCCCCCAGGAACATAAGGCACATTGTTTCTGACAGTGAGTGAGAAGCATTCATTGGTAAATGCTATGTCTTCAAATTTGTACCTTTATTATGATAAAGATTAATTGGTTTGTAGAAAGTTATAGGAGTGAGAATACCTTTGAAACTCTTGTTTTGTGTTTTCTTTCCTGGTTTTCTTCTCTGCTCAGTAACCTTTTTGATAATCTTTGTTCTGTATATCATAAGATGAGAAGAGTATTTTTAGGCAGCCATGTAAATTGAAAACTGACATGTCCCATTTATGCACATGCAATGTACTGAAATGTTAGATACTTCGTTTCTTAGGCTGTCTGAAGTATGAAAATGATTATATGCCAGAGCCTCCAGAACGATAATCTTGTCATGCTCTGGTTGTAGTCAGAACGCAAGAGGTGCAGAATTTTTGGGTAGAAGGCAAGATAGCCAAGAATCAGGTCAATCTTGATAAGTATTAAAACTTCTTATCGTGGCACCCCAGTCAAGTGTGCTTTGGGCAGTGTAGAGCAGAATTGCACATGGTAGACGGAATATTTACAAGTTCTGGGCTTTTCCTTCATGTTGGTTTTAGAACCATCATTGAAAAGATCCATCGTTGACTTTCTTCTGACGTAGCTATCCTTTCTTTGATTTTTATAAAACTGGTGACAAGCCACTTGCAGGGAAGGAAGCTTGATTCTGTAAATATGTGCGTCTAGGTGGGTAAATATTTTGGGGTATGTTTTTTGTTTCTAAAAGTCGAATTTTTATTGGTCAACACAAGTATGTTTGAGAGAGTTGTGGGGTTTGGTGGACTAGTATGACTAGGACAGGTATCGTTCAGTTGGCACTTGAAATCCTGCCTTGTTTCATTCTGAGCTTTTGAGCAACTGGTATGTTTGCGGGAGGCTGGTTAGTCTGTCTCAGTATTTTTCTACTCTATCAGTGCCTTGGCATTTTGATTTTTGTGAGGTCTAAATGTTTCCCAGAACAAAGGTTTCCAAGAAAGGAGGAAGAGCCTTTGTTGAACCCGACAATTGAAGTTTGGGCAGTTCAATGAGGCAATGTCTTTTAGGAGACCATTAATCTTTCAAATTCTAACCTTTGGTTGTATAACAAAAAAATGCAACACTAGGCATAAAGTAACCTGCCAGCAATTACATTTGGCAGCCTTTGCACCTGTCTTTGGCCGTAGTCATATACAAATGTAAAGAGCCTTAGACCTTTTATTCTTAGATCTCCACTTAGGCTAGAGGCAGGCTAAAACTTTTCTGGATTTAAGGTGGTAATGATGTGGATAAGGATTGGGAAAAATCCGATGAAGGAAAAAAAAAAAAAAAAAGCAGTACATTCCCTCTCTATTCTTTGTTCTTCAGAGACACTTCTGAATGAAAATTAGGTCAGTCTTAGCCTTTTGTAGCTTTGAAATTTGAGGTTCCAGAAGGCAGTAGTGTGTTTGGATATATTTGTAGGACAAAAGAGACAAGGGAAGACTCTCCAGTGGCTAGAATTTTCTGCTCTTTAATAAGTATTCTGTGTCTAAATGTGTGGGAAACACAGGGTTGTGGGGAGGGGAACTGCAAAGCTTATATATGTAACACAAAGCTCTCTGAGCAAGAGATGGTGGGGTTTTGGGGGCTTTACTGTTTGTTTGTTTGTTTGTTTTAGAATGATTGCCAAAGCTAGACATGCTAATGATTACTATTTAGAAATGTTGTAGTAGTACTTAAAGTGTTGGTCAGTTCCCACTGATGTAACTGTTGTGCAGTCTCCCAGGCTTTGTCTGTACTGAGAAGATGAAAAGGGGATGGGAGAGTAATAAACATGCAACCTGCATAAACAACATATACCAGCAAATGTCACAAGAGTTACAAGACAATGTTTTCTCACGTGGGTTATGAAGATAGGTTAGGCCATAGACCTCGGATGTCTCTCCTGGGGACAAGGAGAAAAGGAACATTGCTGCCCTTTAGATTGAATTTGTCCATCTTCAGAACTCATTGTCACCTAGTATTATTTTTGGTATCATATTATTGTAGACTGAAGAATTTCCCTTTGACGAGAGAAGATCTTAGTATGACTTGTTAATGGAAAATGTAAGGTCTTTAAGTTGACTGAGAGACGTAGGTCTTTTCTTGGCTGGGTGCATTGTAACTGGGAACATGATAAAGGGGATCTGACTGTGTTGGTGTCAATGTGCACTGGAGTTGCCATAGCAAAGTAATATATACAAGGGATAGTGGATTTGCCTGCACAGTGGTGTAAAAATGTAGTATTGTAAGTACTGGTTTTCCTAACACTTGGCACCGTCAGCTCTATTTAAATACCAAATTCACCATGGACTTAAATAATTAGAATACATAGAATAATGTTCCTCTTCCTTTTTTGTGCCCTGTTTCCCTGTATCTTTTCCTCCCTCATTTTTGAAATGAACAAGGAGATTAAGTACCAACCTCTATTAGTACAACGTTGCAGTTGAGAACGAAATTGTCAGGATGGCTGCTTATGGTTCCCACAACAATCATAACTAGACTAAATTGCACATATGTATTAAGACATAAAACCTAGAATATAGCAATATGGAATATTCTTTATAACACATTATGCATGCCGTGGGAGCCATCACTTTGAAAATCTTGACTTCTGTGTTTTTAAAATCTCTTTTGACA